>NC_045431.1:217781461-217968961 GCF_902635505.1 Sarcophilus harrisii | reverse complement strand
CCCCTAACCCCACTCAGTGTTTAATGACTTCAGTAGGGACCTCTTGGACATGCAGACTAACTCCCCCATCAGTTCCCATCAGCCTCTAAGGCCTCCCAACCCTTTTTATTTGAATCACCATTTTTCACTTAAACTTCAAACTTCATTTCTGTATTTGACAGCAATGCCATTGTTCCACTTATTTCCTGATTGGAGGCTGGCAGTCTCCTCTGAGACTGATGCCAACTGAGCTCTGTAAATCAGCCAGTAGGAGTCACTTAGAGCAGATGGTCATCACTCTCCCCTACAGTCCAAATCCCTGGCCTGGGTGGCAAGAGGCCCAAGACCACGCCTACATACATGCCAACTGTCCTTATTTACTAAGACACTCCCTGTTATTTTTTTAAGCTCAATAAATCATTTTCCTTACTGTCTTTCCAAAATGACTGAAGGATCCCCAACATTTCATTTAGTTTTAAGGCATCTCCCTGTCTTCCTCATGTACACAGCCTTGTCTATGCTTGGAACCATCAATCACTGCCCCAGGCATTGTGTCAGGGGGCCACAGTAGGGCTGCAGGAGTATATTTATATGCAAAGGGTACTGAGTATTTAGTGTGATGATGAAGAGTACAAAATATTTGTTTCTCCTGTGTCCTTTCATGTTTAAAAACACAAACTCTGAAGGCTCCATTTGATAAAAATGAGTCCTGACCCTTCACAACACCTTCACTTGAAAGGACACAACCTGATGTACCTCAGATCCAAGAGAAAGTACCGTGCTGCTGAGTCCCCAAACAGAACTGAAATTTGAAAAAAGAGAGATTGTATTCCTTAACAAGATATAATAACCATTCAAAGAGGATGGCATGGTGACCAGGGCTCTGGAGTCATAAGACCCTGGATTCAAATCTCGTTTTGAGACATCTTGCAGAGTAACCCTGGAGAGATCACTGGCAGAGCAGGTGCCCAATGTGCTCAGTACAAGGACTTTTCTGATAATAACAAAATCACAGGTGACGTCCAAAAAAGCTCCCAAGCTCAAACAATACAAAACAAAAAATAAGGCAAAGACGAATTATGAGAAATGAATGCAATGGCCTATCATTTTATTGTAAGAAATGATAAATACAAGAAATTCAGAGACAGGAAAGATCTAAAAGAATGGAGACAGACTTAAGAAAGCAAGACCAAAAGAAGCATAAAGATGCGTGCGATAGTATAAATGAGAACAGTATTAAAAGATATCAGTAATCAGATGAAATGGAGGAACCAATCGTGGTTTTAGTGGATCAATAATGAGGAAATATATTTTTCTCTTCACAGGAAGGAGGTGATTGAATAAGGAAGAATATGACATGTTGTGTCAAACATGCTCACACCGTGTAGGCTGTATTGGGTTAAATTACTTTTCCTTCTTATAAGGTATGGCACTATAAGAGTAGGGATTACAAAGTATAAAAATCAATAAGCAATAATTAAGGAAAAATATAAAATAATAAGCCTAGCAGATTCAAATTCAGGGAAATGCCAATTCCAGCACATAAAACATTAGCAATTCAGATTAAGACCAGCACTGCTTCTTAAATTTTATCTTGTCAGTAATGAAAAAAGTTGACAACTCGATCAAAAAGTCACCATCTCTCCAGGCACATGGGTGGCAACAAAGTTCTCTGAAAAGTTAGTAGTGATCTCTTCATGGCCACATTCATGGTCTTTTCTCAGTGCTCTTTTCCTGACTCCTCTGCAGCCTCTGACACCGGCCTCTTCTGGGTCTTGCCTTCTCACTAGGACTCTATCCTGTGTCTCTCTTTGACCACTCTGTCTGACTCTCCTTTGTTGGATCTTCATCCGGGTCATATGGGATACTTGTGGATATCCCCCAGGGATCTGCCTTTTACTGGGGATCTCAGCTCTACTAATTCAATCAGTCGGCTGACCTGAAGTATTGCATGTCCCACTGCCTTCTGGGTTTCCTGGAGTGGATGTTTCTGGACAGCTTAAATTCACTAGGTCCCAAACTGAACTCACTATATGTCCCCCAAGCCCTCTCCTGACTTTCTTATGACTGCTGAGGGTACCACCCTCTGACGACTTGTGACCCCCCAAATCTCTTCCATTCTCTCTTCCACCCCCTGCCCTGTCATCTCAATCTCAATCCCATAGAGGCCCCCTTACCCCATATGGCCAGTTTCCCCCAACATCTCTGTCTGCTCCCTACTCCCCCTGACACCGACACCACTCTAGTTGAAGCCCTCACAGCCCACTGGCAGGACGCCTGTCTCCCATCTTCCTCCAGATTGTCCTCTTCCTAAAGCATAGGTTTGTTTGGCTTCTCAAGCCCTTCCTACCTTTCTGCTACCACATACTCTACCCTCTCGCCACTCCTTGCACACAATATACTCCATATTCTGACAGAGTTTTCACTGGCTGCCCCTATTTTTGGAACATTTTCTGTCCTGATTTCTGCCTCCTGCCTTCTCTGGATTTTATTTTATTTTATTTTTTTAAGAATCAAATAGCGTCACATTTTCTGCGAATAGTTTTTCCTAGCCTGCTTTCCTCTGAGATTACCACCAATTTATCTCAAATATATCTTGTTTGCACATTAGAGTTTGCATGTTGTCTCCCCCCCATTAGACTGTGACTCCTTGGAGTATGGTCTGCCTTTTTTTTTTTTTTTTTTTTTTTGGGTATCTCCAGCACCTAGCACAATGCCTGCCACATGGTTGGTATTCAAGAAATGCTTACTGCATTATGCATTATTATGATTAAAGAATAATGAGATTTTAAAAAGCCCTCAATACTTAACATTTAATTTTCTTTTAGACTCCTCAAGAATGCCCAAGGGAAAAGTCCTAAATATAGGATTTTTGCAAATATCATATATTACAGAATTATATATGTTAACTTTCTGTGACTTGAAATACAATATAGGAATTTGTGGCTTAAATGGAAGCATTTATAGAACCATTGTGAAGTCAGAAATCTTTTATATTAGAAATACTTTACCCTGAATTGAATGTTTTTGTAAATTCTAAATTAAAAAAAAAATCAGGTTTTCTAAAATTGAAGTACTTGTATGCTCAATAAAGATGACTAACTAATCCACAGATCCACAAATGAGAACAATAACCTGGCATATGAAAATATGAAATCCAAGTAATATTCTTTGGAGGAAAAGATATTTTAAATAGAATGCAAAAGTTATAGTAAGAGAGAAATAGGCCTTGAGCCTGAAAACAGGTTCTGTGACAGCTGCCTAGCCAAACTAAGATCATGATGTGGTATGGGGCATCTTTCTGAGTTGTGCCATTTGGAAAAAACAGGCTGAGTTCAGGATAATCTTTCCTTAAAGTCTCTGGTTTCCTCCATGGAGCATATGCCTACACTTGCAATACTCCTGTACTATGTGGGAAAGTGTGTCAACATGATGAGATTCTTGTCCATGGTATTGTTTGACTTCCCGAATCTTGGAAGTGTCTATGGAGGTTCCAGTACTAAGAAATGTGGGACACTCAAGTTGACACTCAGAAAGTGTTTTGAAAATATATAAAGAACAAGGATATAGGTCCAGTATATATGTCACATAATACTAGTATTAATAATAATACTAGTTAGCATTTATAGAATGCTTTAAGGATTATAAAGTGATTTCAAAATATTATTTCATTTGATTCCCCCAAAGACTCTGGATGGCAGGGTGCTATTATATCTCCATTTTACAGATGAAGAAACTGAGGCTGAAGAGGATTAAGTGACTTGCCCAAGGTCACATGGCTGATATTTCATATATTCTTTAGGGGGCTGGGAAAATTGGGGTCGACATGGGTTTGAAATTTCATTAAGTTCTAGAGGTAACCCTTTTCCCTTTAAAAAAACCAAAAAAACAAATTGAACCAAAAAACCCCAGAATAAACAATGATACTCTGCAAGGTAATTGCCATTATCATACAGAACGTAGTCTCTTCCCTTGTTTCAAGACAGATTGGCCTTTAAGAAGCACGGGAGGCAGGGGGCTGCAGCAGAAAAAATGCTAGATTTACAGCCTGAATATCTCGGACTGAATCTAAGCTCTGGGCCTCAATTTCTCCATCTGTAAAATGATAAGCATGGGGAAGAGATAGATGGCCTGGCCTAGATGACTTCCCAAATCCCTTCTTGATCTAAATTCTGTGGCTCCATGACCCCTATGACTATCTATTGTTGTAGGTCAGAATTCCACGTTAAAAATCCATAGTGATTCTAATAGAAGAGAGAAAAACAGGACTCTCCCAGCTTCCTATACATCTCCTATCAAGCACTTTGAGGATGAAGAAATTGACTTTTAATACAAAGAAATGTGCATTTGGGAAGATCCCTTTATTTGCAAATTAAGATTCTGGAGGGAGAGGATGAATCAGACAAATTGTTCTCCTTTTATCTTATAGATTAAAGAAGAGCCTTTAACTCTTCTTCTAAACTTAGCTGATTGTAAACATAGCTTCTAAATTTACTTTTTTCCATTTCAGGCAATACCTCAGGAAGTCCTCTTTGTGAGATTTGTACAGAAGAGACTCAAGGGTGAATTAAGTCTCAAGCAAGGCACAAGTTGATGTTCAGCATCCTGAGACAACTTCACGAGTTACATAATGTGACATGTGGTGCTTGTTATTTAAGACCTTTGAATGTTAATGTTTTTATTAAAAAGTTCCACCCTTCTTGTCAACATATCATTACAACTGAATGAAACCCAAAGCTTAGTCATTTCATCTAAAGTGTCTGAGGCTGTGGTGAGGTCTTACACAACACATACTGCCTGACAACATTTGTGCTGGATAAAAATGCCAACCTAACCACTTTCCAGATTGTCAACTTCCAGGGACAGATATTTATTGGCTAATTAAATGGTCTTGTCACATTTTTGTCTAATTGAAACTCAATGTGAAATAACCACAGTACAATGACAGTACATAATAAATTGGAGGAAAACATTCAGTTCCTCCATTCTAAATATGTGTGTAACTCTGCATCCCTGAACATCTCAATTTTATCAGTCATGCAATGATGGACTGATCAAATTAGGGACAAGTTCCCAAGAACTTGTACAACAGTGACTTGTTGATTAAAGGCTGGCCAAGTAGAGTATTAGAGGGAAACCCTTCAAAGCTGGGATGGTTAGGAAATGAAGAAAAGCAACCTGGTATAGTGGGAATGAGCCAGGAGAAGTCTGGCTTCAAAATTCCAGTTATGAGACTTGTTATTTCATTTAATTTCTCTGTGCCTTGGTTTTCCTATCTATAGGGTGGGGATGAAAATATTTGCAAGATTTATGCTTCTCATATGGTCACTGTGAGGAAAAAAAACTCTCCAAATACTATATAATTCTATAATTATTATTAGGAAATGAAAGCAAACTGGATTAAATAACTAAACAATAATAGGGATTTCAAAAATCACATCATATTATACAGCATTAGTCACAGCTTATCAATTTCTGATTTAGAAATAAGAATAAAATCTACTAAGGTTGGTAAGTAAAAAAAAGACAAAATGAAAAACAATACTTTTATCTTATCCTGTAAATTTAGAAAAACAATTACATTCATCTGGGAAGAAAAAGTCCAAACAAGAAGCACTGGGTGGCAAGCAAAGAAAGGCTTTGAATTCTTATTTAAAACCAAAGAAAAGGCCGACAAAGCTCAAGCATTTACCCTGTAACAACACATTCTATTTTGCTTAGTGTTTACTATGATCGGTTTGGCATATATTTATATACAAATATAACGATCAGTTAACCTCTGCTCCCCAAAGCCATCCTACCAAGACCTTTTCTTCTCAGGCCAAGGCTTGAGCAAACATTAAGGGCCTGGCATCTTGGATAATGAGTCCTAGCAAGCCCAGAATTCCTTTAATCACATTCAAGTGGCATTTGGAAGTACTTCACCTCTGACAAAGTCTGAGTGTTCTCAGCTTCAGAAAACGTGCACTGAAGAGGGATACTGAATAACCCTAAGGGCTTATTAACCAGCCCTCCTTGTCACCTCCTTAAAGAAACTTGGAAAGCTCAAGAGCTTCTGTGAGGATGGGCAGAGATAAAAATGATGCAGCATATGGTACAAGACAGGAAGAGGGTGCTTGCTAGCCAGCCCCTCAAATCGAGGGTATGAGAGAAGCAAATAATTATCATTTTTATGAGTAATGTGATGGTGGAAGGGGAAAGGCTGCCATTGCAAAGAAATCAGTGAAATAAAAAAGGTCCTTACCTCCATTCTTCCTTTCTCCATCCTCCCAGTACTTTCACTTGCGGGTTTTTGTTTACTGTGCCCTAAAGTGGACTCAGACTCAAAGAGTGATCCCAGAAATGACATGGCTGCTTGCAGCCCTTTAGTATCAGGCCTGGCCAGGGGACAGGGCTCTATATATTTTGTTCTAAGCTGGATGTGTTTCCCGAGGCTGGTCTGAAACCAAATTACCTTCTAGGAGGAAAATAGGAGGGTGAGGTCCCATAGTGAATTCTGTTTCCTGTCAGCTCACGACAAAAATGATGTTCTGAACTTAGGGGAGAAGAGTGGGGGTGCACACTTTAAAGTAGTTCCCTGAAGTGAACCCCTGGGACTTGAGAGTTTAGGCCACAGTGATCTCCTTGGCACAGTGTGCTGTTACCAAGAATCTGAGGGGTGACTTCATGGCACAGGGCAACTGATTTCATAAAACCCAAACTGACCCATGAGGAGGGGTTAATTTGACAATCTAAGGGAATACTTTGTCCTTTTATCGCCATCCGTCTCCACGATACTCTTATAATTAACTCTGAAAATCATTCCAGACTAAGTAACTTAAAAAAAAAATTAATGTCAGATCATTTTTAAGAAACATTTATTAAGCATCCACTATGGTGTGCTCTCCTAGGCCCTAGAAATATGGTTTTAAAAAATGTGCATGATGTCTTCCAGGAGCAGAGACTCTTTAAGAGGGAGAGTCTGACACATACACACATCATTTTCCCACCAAGGCAATGCCTAAGTGCATGAGATGTGTACAATTCTATTTCATGGCAATTTCCACATAGCTCTTGAATTATGTTCAAGAACTTAAGCTTTTCACATGCTTTGAGTCTTTAATTCTTTTTTGTTGCTTTATGAAAACTCCAGAAATCATGCATGGCTTTCTCAATTAAAGTCACTTAAAGTGTGCTAAAATACTTTTCCTTTTCCAAATATTTTCATGAAAAAATGAATTAGATGGTGGTGGTCAACTGTTCTATTATCCATCTTATCTTTATAATTCATACCCTTCCCTAATGTTAACTCCATCAGCTTGATTTTCTACTAGACAAGAAAGGAAACTCAAATGTGAGGCCTTCATGTTCAGGAGAAAATGGTTTGTCTTTCTATAAAAATTAACACTTCAAATCACTATTAATCAGAGAAATGCAAATTAAGACGACTCTGAGATACCACTACACACCTGTCAGACTGGCTAGAATGACAGAGAAAGATAATGCGGAATGTTGGAAAGGATGTGGGAAAACAGGGACACTGATACATTGTTGGTGGAATTATGAATACATCCAGCCATTCTGAAGAGCAATTTGGAACTATGCTCAAAAAGTTATCAAACTGTGCATACCCTTTGATCCAGCAGTGTTTCTACTGGGCTTATACCCCCCAAGAGATACTAATGAAGGGAAAGGGACCTGTGCGTGCGAAAATGTTTGTGGCAGCCCTGTTTGTAATGGCCAGAAGCTGGAAAATGAATGGATGCCCATCAATTGGAGAATGGTTGAGTAAATTGTGGTATATGAATGTTATGGAATATTATTGTTCTGTAAGAAATGACCAGCAGGATGATTTCAGCAAGGCCTGGAGAGACTTACATGAACTGATGCTGAGTGAAATGAACAGGATCAGGAGATCATTATATACTTCAACAACAATACTGTATGAGGATGTATTCTGATGGAAGTGGATTTCTTCAACAAAGAGAAGATCTAACTTAGTTTCAATTGACTAAGGATAGACAGAAGCAGCTACACCCAAAGAAAGAATACTAGGAAATGAATGTAAACTGCTTGCATTTTTGTTTTTCTTCCCAGGTTATTTATACCTTCTTAATCTAATTCTCCCTGAGCAACAAGAGAACTGTTCAGTTCTGCACACATATATTGTATCCAAGATCTACTGTAACCTATTTAACATGTATAAGACTTGTTGCCATCTAGGGGAGAGGAAAAATCGGAACAGAAGTGAGTGCAAGGAATAATGTTGTAAAAAATTACCCTGGCATGGGTTCTGTCAATAAAAAAAGTTATTAAAAAAAAATTAACACTTTTAGGAATCAGTGACAGCCTTCCAATGGATAACTCAAGTGCTGTATTAATATCCAAACACTAAATGGACTAACATTTTGGGACAATCCTCATGGAAAGATAAATACAGGAAGAGAAGTCACAAGAAGGATCTGATCCTCACTGGTGGATGGAAAACCATACCAGGGAAGTCACAGATTCATTAAAATGAATAGTACTGTAGACTAAAAAGGGAAACTAACAGCAATAATAATGATAGCTGACAGGCTTTTAGGTTAGTGAAACACTTCATATAATTTCCTTTGCTGATCACAGTACTGTGAAGTGGAGAAGGGAAGAGCTATTCCCTCCCATCTATAGAATGCCTATTATATGGCACACATTCTGCTAAGTACTTTTTACAAACATTAATTTATCTGGTCATCACAGCTCTTCCAGGAAGGTGCTACCAACCCCCATTTTACAGGCAAAGAAACTGAGACAGAAAGACAGAGGTTCAGTGACTTGATAAGATCACATAGCTAGTAAATATCTGATGTTGAATCTGAACTCAGATCTTCCTGACTCCAGACCTTGTACTGCACAGATGAGGAAACTGAGGCTCCTAAAGTTTGAATGACTTGTTTATGATGTGAGATCCGAGCTCAAGCTTCCTTCACTCAGCTCAGGCGCTCTATCCACTATGTCACAGCACCCAACAACTAGAAAATGGCTGAACAAACTGAAACATTGGAATAAAAACAATAATGTTTTTCTATGTCAGAAGCAACAATAATTATGAGGAATCCAAGGAAGGGCAGGAATTTTCCTAATTAAACTGAAGAAAGGAACAAGATACATAATGACAACAGCACTGAAAAGTGGAGATAGATCACATCACTAACCTGAAGAACAGGTGGATGATGAAACAGATCTCCTTCCCTTAGGTAGAAAGGTAGGAATGAGGGGGACAGAATGCTGTGTTCCCTGCCTGATACAGTTTTTTGTAAGTCAGGTTTTTTTTTTTTTTTTTTTTTTTTGGTTACAAAGGGATATTGTTTGAGAAAATATCTGACTAAGGTGTAAAAATAAAAAGCACCAATAACCTAATAACAGCCATTTAGTCAGTCTGTCAATATTCCACTATGAATTAATGAATAAAATATTTTTTAAGTCCTTACTGAGTGCTGGCACTGTGCTAAGCTTTAGGGGTACAAAGAAAGACAAAAGACCGTCTCTGCCTTTAAAGAACTCACAGAATTATGGGGGAGACAATATACAAACATTAATCTCCAAGCTGGATAGAGATGCAGGATAAATTGAGTGCAGTATTTGAAAGAAGGCCATGGCCTTAATCATGGTCAGCATTTAGATCGTATTTTAGATTTTACAAAAAATTCTACCTAGGTTAACTCATTTGATCCTTCCAACAAGACTGGAAGATCAGTACTCTAAATGCTCCTATGTTACATCTAAAAGAGTTACATGGTTCCTAAGTGTATGAAACCAAATTAATTCATCTCTTCCTAACTTCAGGCCCAGTACTCTATCCATTCAACCACCAATAATATATCAGAACTAATAGTGGTCCATCAACTCAGTCAGCCAACAAGCATTTTATTAAGTGCTTACGTAGATATGCCAGGCACTATGCCAAGTTTTGGTGATACAAGGATACAAAAAAGAACAAGAACACTAATGATGAATTTTGCCTCATGTTTACAATCAACATTATATTTATTTAGTGTTGCTTCCCCTCCCCCTCCTCTGAGGGTAACAATGTAAAACAGTAGTTTGGCCAGTTTGTTACTGCACGAGTTATTTTAGGTAGTACTGTCATTTTAATAATACTGTCTGCCTACTCATAAGCAATTAATATTTCTATAATAATGAAGGTCTATTTTTATGACTGTAAAAATGTTTTGAAGTTGTATTAGTTCTCTAGAGTTCTTATTTGTATTTTGGTAGGTAGATTCCTAGATAATTTATACACTGTGTAGTTATTTGAAATGGAATTTCTTCATCTTTTCCTTATGACATATAAAAATACAAAGATTTGTGTGGATTAATTTTATATCCTGCATTTTTGGTGAAATTACTGATTCAAATAATTTTTAATTGGTTCTCTAACTACAACATCATTATCCTTGCAAAAAACATTTTCTGTTTGTTTTTTTTTTTTTTTTTTTGGTTTATGCCTATTTCCTCTATTTTTCTTATTTTATTGTTATAGTTAGCTAGCATTTGTCAATTCAAGTGGGATTATCCTTGTTTAACTGCTAATCTTATTGCAGAAGTATAATTTATTCCCATTAAATATAATGTCTACTCTTGGTTTTTAGATATATACACATACATGTACCTATATAGTATATATATGTATATCCATTCAAGTATTACAATTATTATTCTTGATAGTGACTTAGATGTAATAAATTATAAAGAAAGACTGAATTATCTTCTCAGGAAATCTCTGAAAAATCATGTCCATGTATATGGACCAGCCAAAGGGTGGGAAAGAAGACCAATAAATACAGAGAACTGAACATGGTTGCTCTCTATCATCAGAAAGACATAGGGCATGATAAATAAAGCTAAACATTTCACAGCAGGAGGGTGAAATTGGCTCTGGAAATAACAAGATATGAGGAAGGATTCTATTAGGAAGGAGAAATAAGAGAATATACACTTCTAGCACTTTGATTACTCTAAAAGTATTGAACAGAGAGCAGGAAATTTAAAAGACCCTTTCTACTTATGGAAGAAACTGCTGTGGGAAGGGAAGTGAGCTTTCTGTTGTACACTGGACAAGGGCAACATGTCATATTCATCTAGGTCATGTTGTGCCTGGAGGCAACAGATTCAAGGACTCTGAAAAACCATTACTGCATCCCCTGGAGCCTGGGGGGAAAGAAGCTGTGACAGAGAGAGAAGCCTTGAGTATAGTCTGAGCCAAAAGAGACCAACTCAGCTTTGTAAAACGTGTTTTAAGGAGAAATCTGCAGCTTTCTTCAAAGCCTCAGTATTTCTGGAAACAAAGTTTCTCCGAAGCCTACAAAAGGAAGCGACTTGGGAAAGAAAGCCAATCCAAGTTTGAACCCAAAATAGCTTCCATGAAAGGCCTTCAAGAAGCACCTCCATTATCCCTGCACTGATACACTGTCCATCATCACAGTAACTAGGTTCTAGGGCAAGGATGCTATTTTAGCCAGAAACAAAGGAGGAAGAAGACTGACGGCCCGCTAACCAGGTGGCTACATTTCCTCTTCGAGAAATTACTTCTGTCACTATTATAGAAGCAATATGACCCAATTAGAGACTCAGAGGAATAAAGCAGCTAATTGGCTCTAGTCCCATCCCTGCCAATGCACAGCAAAGGCAGGGACTGAGTTGGCTTTTCCTTATAACCAGAACCACCTTCTGGTGAATTTTTTTCTTCTTTTGGGAATTTTCTCTCCTTTTCCCTTCCACCTTTGTTAATTTATATTACAGATAAAATCCTATAAACCAATGGTGGGGTGCCTATTGAAATCAAATGCTTAAAGTGACTGAAGATGATTTATTATTATCCAAGATGACTGATAATGGTAACAAGACCAATAATAAAAACAACAAAGATGCTAGCGATTATAATAATAACAGCAGCTGGCATTTATATAACACCTACCATGTGCCAGGAGCAGCTGGTGGTGCAGTACAGAGAGCATCGAGTCTGGAGGCAGGGAGACCTGAGTTCAAATTCTGCCTCAGACACTTAGCTGTGGGACCCTGACCAGATCACCCTTTTTGCCTCAGTTTCCTCATCTAGAAAATGATGATTACTAAGAATGATTCACAGTGTTCTTAGGAATAACACCATGTGAAATAAGCCCTCTTGTGATCCCATCCAATGTGGCCAACAGCAAGCCCATGGTGCCCGCTTACCCAGTGGGAATTCCCATGTGCACTGAGCCAGCCGAGTGAATGCTACAACAGCTACCCAAGGAAAGGCGACGAACAGGAAGAAAGGACGTCATCCAGGAATGGAATGAGGAGGAGAGCCGATGGGGAAAGAGCTGGTGCTGGCCACTGGTACTCTCTCAGTGTCAGGAGAAACCTCCAGCACACCGGGAAGACTTCCAATGGCGAACTTTAGCGACAGCCTGGACAATGTGTGTATATACATACAGAAATATAGATACACACACACAGGAGAATTTGGTGCATTTACTACCTCATTACTGTTGATGCATATTAGATCTAAGTATATTGCTTAGGCTTCAAAGGGTAAGCCATTTTTTTTTTTTTTTTAACCTCCTGTATGTGCTCGGTTCCTAAGTCCTCTTGAGTCTTCCTTTGCTTTGTCTCCCGCCACAAGCTTTACCACCCCAAACCCAGATCACTACGGCAGCCTCCTTTTGGCTTCTTGTAGATGGAAATTTCTTACATATCACCTTTAGCAATGTCAGCCCCCTCTACAAGAAGCCACAAATAGCTCCTTATTACCTGGTGGATCAAGTTTAAACTTGGCAATCTACGTGAGGCGGTACAGCACCTCTACCACGCAGTACTTATGTAATTAGAGACGATTTATGTGACTTCTCTGGGCCTCACGTGGCTCATCTGTAAAACAGAGATAATGCTTTATCTGCCTGAAGGGGGATTGGACCATACACTGAGGTCCTCTCCAACTCTTAAGATCTACCGCTCCATGGCTGAGACGCTAGAATTTTTAGAATATGCCTTTCTATCAAAAAACCTGATTTAGGGGTTTTAATTTTGCACAGAGAAGACAAGAGAAAAAATGGTACAAACATGATTCAAAATTCTTTGTCAATTAGGTGTTAGTGCTAAAGAAATTAATGCTTTATCTTGGTTTGTTTTAGCTGTGGAAGAACTTCAGGTGCAAATAAAGACTAATATAGTGAGCCAAGGATATAGGGAAAACATAGCTACAGAAACTGACCACTGTCAGAAAAATCTGGAAGAGCTCTAGAATGCTTTTTTTTAACACCCTAATTTATAGAAAGGAAATATATTTCAAGGTTGTATAATACATGAAAAACTTTCTTTCGTAATAATCCAAATATCATTTTAGATGGTAATTTAAATTCACCAATTTGGATCAGTCTAGGAAAAAGAACATTGAACCTTAAATTCATAAAATATAATTAGAATTCTGAAAATAGACAATTGTAATATCTGTAACATGTTTTAACTCAAAATCCAATTTTGTTTTAGAAATAAAATTTAAATGGTCATTATTCACATAAGTATATACATAAACTCAAATTATAAAACTTCTACTTTCGACACATTATACTCCAAATTTTATAGAATTAAAAAATGTTGAAGACCCAAGGAAATGGCATAATAAGTATATTAAATGAGAGCAGTATTCTTGTTCTATTCTTTACAATATACAACTGTACACTACTGTACTATGACTAACATTTCAATGTTACTTATAATCTGCTTATGCAAAAGTCGTGGACCACCTCTCTATTATTAAGACATCACAAGGCATAATTTTGTCTAAGTGATTCAGATGTAAAAAAAAAAAAAAACAATAAGAAACTAAAGTGTTCTGCTGAAATCATCAACGTATGTAGCTGAATAGTTATTGTGTGCTATTAAACAGTTGGCACATTTCACATCTTTGGCATGTAAAAGCCAATTTGGGCTTAAACTTATGTCACTTAAATGATGCCAATGTGTATTTCTCACCTTCTTAAATATATCAAAAGTCCCCAAGATGCCAAAAAAAAAAAAATCTACTCTCCAGGGTAAAATGTGCCAATGATTTAACAGTGCATAGAAATGCTCCTGAAAAATTTGGGAAGACAATGGAGATGCCTTTCCAATTAAAGCACTAGGTCTGCAGGACAGAATATCCAACAGGGATCTGGCAATTTTTTTTTGGCAATTTGGAGGTTAAGTGAATAACCACAATTCAGATAGCCTGGAGACAAATTTGCTAGCTTCTTAAAAAACTTACTGAATTCTCCAGGTGGGAAGGCCTGGCTTTTATATTTACTTGTGGATATAAACATATATATGTATATACACAAAAGTACTCCCTTCCCTTTCCTTCTTAACTATTTTCTCTCTAAAATGGGGGAGAAGGGAGAAGAGATTTGGTATCTCTTATCCTGCTGGCATCAATAACTTTGGTAGGCTTCTTCAGGACTAGACATTGATCTGAATCCATGTACAAAATAATATTTACAAATTTCCTATTTAGTCCCTGAAACCTATCTGTCATATAAATGGGATAGCTAATGTAATTCAGAAAATTTTAAGTTTTACTTAGCAATTGTATTGCACAGATATGGTAATTGAAAAATCAGTGGAATCTTTGGCTGAATTAAGAAAAACAGAGTTTCTAGAATAAGAGATATAGTAGTCTTGATATACATTATCCTGGAACTACAACTAGAGTGTAGTTCTTGATGTCAATGTTTTAAAGGTTATTCAGATGAGGGGCACTTGGGCTCATGTCACATGATGGCTGGCTCAGGAGACTGGGAATGTTTAATCTGAAGAAAAGAATACTTAGTAGGGCTTTTTGTACTTGACGGGGTGTCCCATAGGAGAACATTATGCTTGGTCCCAACAGGCAGAACAGGAACAAGAAATAGGTAGGAATTGTAAAGATTTAGACTTGAATTAAGAAAAACTTTCTAGAAGTCAGGACTATCCTCAAGTAGAAGTTGTAAGGTAGTAGGTTGAGTTGTAAGGTAGTAGGTTCCCTCTCTCTGGAGGTCTTTATGCAGAGTGGTTTACTGCTTGTCGAAAGATGGATGGTATTTTCTTTTCTTTTTTTTTCTGGTATGGGTGGAATCAGGTGGTCATTGATGCTCCTGATATTCCAAGAAATGGGAAATTAAAGTTAAAAATGGGAAATTAAGTGGGACCAGATAATGATGGGCCAACATTAGTTATTAATTTTGGTCTAAGTCATCATGGATTCTTAATAGGAAGAGTCACATGGTGAAACTAAAAGGACATACTGGGCAGATTCTCCCATTTTGTCCAGGCTCTTCCACACCTTGGAAAATTCTCATCTGCCATATTTCTGATAAGTTTGATTCCTTGCCAGTCTGTCCATTGCTAAGTCTTGCATGATTCTTAGCATCTAGAGATCCTGGGTTGATGATGGTCAAGAGTTTGAGGAATTTGATCCTTTCTCTATTGTGATAAATTCAACAAAAATATTAAACTTCATGGAAAAGACATTCAGTGAAAGGAACTTGTTTTAAACAAGGAAGCATTATTATTATTATTATTATTATTATTTGTCTAGATCATTGATTTCACCTGTAAAACTGATATATTCTTAAAACCCTAGAGGAACCTGTGAGGGTAACCATGGCTATTATTTTAAAGAAGGAAATGTATTGTACTTGTATAATTAAATAATTTGCTTCTTGATTTTTTCTTGAAGATGAATAGTAGAAGTGACAATAAAGATGAATAAATAAGATATTTTATAGAAAAATATCCTGCTGAATATAGAGAGGACTGGCGAGACTTACATGAACTGATGTTAAGTGAAATGAGCAGAACCAGGAGATCATTATATACCTCAACAACAATACTGTATGAGGATGTATTCTGATGGAAGTGGATTTCTTTGACAAAGAGAAGCTCTAACTCAGTTTCAATTGATCAAGGATGGACAGAAGCAGCTACACCCAAAGAAAGAACACTGGGAAATGAATGTGAACTGCTTGCATTTTTGTTTTTCTTCCCGGGTTATTTATACCTTCTGAATCCAATTCTCTCTGTGCAACAACAGAACTGTTCGGTTCTGCACACATATATTGTATCCAGGATATACTGTAACCTATTTAACATGTATAGGACTGCTTGCCATCTGGGGGAGAGGGTGGAGGGAGGAAGGGGAAAAATCGGAACAGAAGTGAATGCAAGGGATAATGTTGTAAAAAATTACCCTGGCATGGGTTCTGTCAATAAAAAGTTATTAAAAAAAAAAAAAAGAAAAGAAAAATATCCTGCAATGGCTAAAACATAGAGGGCACTATCACATTCAAATAAAAGAATTACTGTGCACGTTTAAGAAAAAGGCTTGTAATTTCAATCTAAGATATTTAAAATTAAATGTATAGTCTTTACATTTGGTACTTTATTTTAATAAGTTCTATAACTACATAGACTTGGATAGTCCTCAAATATGGCAATTTAATGAAAATAATAAAATAATAATAATATTCTTTTAATAAAGAAAATCTGGACTAGAAGACTCCCCAAAATAAATTTTAAAGGAGCATCTGTGTATAAAACTAGTGCTAGATGTCAATGAAAATACTGCAAGTTTGTCCTTATCAATAAGCAACCAATAAGGAATATTGGGTTATAGAAGTTTAGTGAACATATGGCCCATGTCATAAAAACATTAAAAAAAAAAATGTTTACGGTGAAGCAACTTTAAGATAGAACATACTTTAAAAAAGTTAGAAAGTGTTAAAACAGTGGATCCAAATGGGGAAAAATATTCTTTTGACATCAGGAATAATTATCAAATTCACATTTTTAGAACATCAGTTATGTAGAAGAACAATAAGAGTCAACTGCATAGACACAGCTAAAGAGAACATTAACTCTATATGTGTGTATAAATATACACACCCACATACCTGTATAAATATCCACATATATACTGTATGTATATATACACATGTTGTATATATCATGAATGCATAATATATAATATACACATACACACTTATGGCCAGTGCACTGAACAAGTGATCCGGTTGTTCTTAGATAAGCTTTACTACCAACAATCAAAGAATCCACATTAAGCACTTAATATGTTCCAGGCACCATGCTAAGAGCTAGGAATCCAAAAGAAATGCAAAAGACAGTCTGTATTCCCTAGAAGCTTACAATCTAATGGGGGAGAGAATAAACAAGCAAGTATATTTAAAACATTATATAAAAAGCATAAAAATTAAAGCACTATATTAAAAACTATATAAAGAATATATCCAAAGCAATCCCAATAAACTTTGGACAGAAAATGCCATCCGCATCCAGAAAAAGAAGTCTGGAGATTGAATGGAAATGAACACATTCCATTTTCACTTCTTTTTTCTGGTTTTTTTCCCCCTCTTCCAGGGTTTTTCCCATTTGCTCTGATTTTTCTCTCCTAACATGATTCATAAAACAAGATATATTAAAAATAAATAAATTTTAAAAGTTATACAAAAAAAAAAAAGAATAAATAGAAAACAATTAGCAGAGTGAAGGCACCAGAATTAAAAGGGATTGGGAAAGACTTCCTACAAAAGCTGGGATTTCAGTTGGGTCTTAAAGGAAGTCAGTAGGTAGAGTTAAGGAGGGAGAACATTTGAGGTATGGGAGATAGGCAGAGAAAATGCTCAGACTGGAGAGATGGCATGTCTGGCTCGCTGGAGGCCAGGGTCATTAAAGTACATGGAAGGGTTTAAGGTGTAAAAAGTCCAGAAAAGGAGAAAGGGGCTAGATTATGCAGGCCTTTGAATGCCAAGCAAAAGTCTTTTGTCTTTATTCTTGAAAGCAACAGGAAGACACTAGAGTTACTGACTAGAGTGTGTGTGTACACTCATGGGTGACCATCAGCCTGGTAGTTTGGAACAGTCCCTTTGACAGCAGAACAAAGATGAAGCTACCGGGCAGTTTCACCAACAGGGTACCACAGCAGTTCAGGGTGATGCGAGTGGGATGGGGCAGTGTCGGGGGGACCAAGGGCTGTGCTTGAAGATCACGGAAAGGCGAAAGCAAGGCAGCACCTGGGACATAAGTGGAGAGAGGGAGCCCGAGGGACGGCGGAGAGCAGGGCCTCCACAGTAACTGTACTTGGGGAGGTTGAAAGGGAAAGACATAATGATGGCTTGACAGAGTCAGTCTAGGTAAGGAGTAAGTCCAAGGAAGAACAAGTGGCAGAAGTGCTGTGAGACGAGGAAGAGAGGAGAGGCAGCTCACAGGGAACATCCCGCACAGACTGAACTGCAAACCAATAAGGAAGAATCAGAAAGGCTTAATAAATTGTTTTTTGGTATGTAGCCTAATTCTCTCTAGGTAAACCCTAACATCCATTATTCTTTTCATCCTAACTCTTTGTGTTTGTATAGGGTGTGAGTACTAGCTCTTCCCTAGCCGCAACATGCACCTGGTCAATGCCTATATTTATTATTAGCTTATTTTAATGGAAAATATTCCTTTCAGAAATTATGGTGACCCTGGAGAAATTGACATTATGTGATGATATGAGAAAACTTGTAATTGAGAGTGGCCATGTTACCAAGAACAGTCACCCCACTCATCTGCTGCTTTGCCTATATTATTTATCCCATTTGATTTTTCACAACAACTTTGTAAAATAGGTAGAAGAGGTATTATCATCACTTGTTATTCAACAACATCCTTTATTAATATTAATTATCATTAAGGAGAATTGGATATATGGGAACATTTTATTTTATAGATTCAAAAGATTTCCTTTGAATCTGGTTTCTGGAAAAAATTGTAGAAGAAAGTGGTCACAAATAAAAAAAAATCCTGCAAATTGATAAGACCATCATGATATGACTTGAGGACTTTTTCTATCTGTTAGGGAATAATCCACATAAGAAAAATGAAATGGCAGTTTTCTAAGATGGTTCATTATTATATAAGGAAGGAGCCTATAGAGAATCCTTTTAATCTGACTTTGATTTTGGTTTCCAAACAATCTCTGTCTTCCAAGGTTAAAAGCTTTGAAAGCATATATAAACACCAAGTAAAATCTTAAAATTTCCTGAGCTGCATTAGCTATCCCATTTATATAACAAATACCTTGTTTTTTTTTTATGACGGCCTACATCATTAATCTAGATAAATAATGTAAAAGTGAAGGGAGCTCAGTTTGCTATGTTGTCCATTGCCCAGCAACCAGGGGCTACAACTGTTTTTTTGTAGCAGTTTCAGAAGCTGAGGCCTATCTAGACATATGCCATTTTCTTTTCCTATGCTGATCCAGACAGAAAACCAAATAATTCAAATTAATTACTTATCAACAGGTTAATTTTGACGGGATATTTATATTTTAAAAATCAATTTGAAAATGCAAATGCAAAAATAGTTAATTATCCATGTTTTATTCTTAAAATTAATCTTCAGTATGAAGATGTGGATAATTAAACTGTCTAAAAAATCAGGCACATAAAAAACCAAAACCTTCCCTGGAACAGACTTAATGATATATTCACAAAAACCCAAATATCTACATGGTATAAAATATAGAATATAAGATAAATATCCAAAAAGAAAGAGAATTTTTGTTAATTTTAGTCTTCCCAATCTAGTTATACCAACTACTTAATATAACATTAAACCAATAAAGTTTAAAATACCGACACTAAACTCAATATTCATTATTTTTTTCTTTATATTATGGTTAGAAACTAAAAACTATTGCTGAGATAATTGATGTAATTCTTGTATTTGCTAAGTTAATAATATCATTATTTAAGGCTGGTTATGATATCCAAGTATCATTTATTCATTCAACATATAATCATTTATTCATTTAACAAACATTTGCTGAGGCCCCCAATAATGACATAAGATACAATAAATAAAACTTCACTTTTATTATGCCACTTTTTTTGTTTAAAAAACCTTCCTGGGATACATGCACACACATATTTAATAATACAATGCTTAAGTAATACAGCACTTTTTCCTTCAGAGCTCAAAGCCAATGACATGAATAAAACCATCAATAATTTGCTTAAGGCACAAGAATCAGTGTAAAAGGGAACTATAAAATTAGAATTACTCGATCTTAGCCTTCTACCCAATAAATAAACTTCTATTTAACATTTTGCAATGTGAGAAAGGGTTAAGATTGAACAAAGTATGTTTCAAATCTACAGTTTAAGTGCAGAAAAGGATAAAATATTATTTACAAAGAAATGGAGTTTGATATAAATGGAATTTTTTCCCTTCTTTTCATTGTTTCTTCTTCCTCTTCTTTTACTCATTCAACACACACTTGACAAACAGATAAACTCACAGTGTGTCAGGTCGTGGGGAGAATATGAAGAAGACAGAACATGGTATCTGACCTAATGGAATTTGTAGTCCAGCAGGAGCAACTTCATATCTTTAAAGGATGGATCTGGGATACCCCCAAAGTATGCACTCTCTCTACCACCTTTCCATCCCTTGCTCATCTTGTGTAACATCTCAACCACGTCTTTCACAAAAGCTTTACTCTTTTGCTGTGGAACTTTTTTAGGCCTCCTAAAATTATGAGAATTTTTTTTCAACCCATGAAACAAAGATATGTATATAAATCCCTACAATATTAGATGTAGCAAGGTTGTTCGCTATAAGAAAGGCAACAAAGAATTTGGGGGGAGGGAGGAGGAGGAGGGAAATAAACATGAAGATACAGGACCTGAGAATATCTAAAGTCTATTCTGACTTTAGATAGACTAATCAAAGATCCAATGATAGATTTTTTTCTAGGGGGACTGAGGAAAATCTCTAGGAAGAATGTAGCATTTGGGTCCATCTGGAAGCATAGATGTGATTTAGACAGGTGTAGATACACACAGTTGGAGAATGGTGAGTGGTTCAGCTTGGCTGAAACATAGTGTATGCAAACAGCAACAGTCAAAAGTGAAGTTAAAAAGTTAAGTTTGGGCCAGATTGTTTGGATCCCCTATGACTGTCTGGTAGACAACAGAGAGAACTTGAAAGGCTTTTAAAAGAATTTTATGACCAAAGCTGTCCTTTCATTGATTCGTCAAGTATTTATTGAGTATCTACTACATGACAATCTACTAAAAATATGTAGGCCTTGTGCTAGCCATTGGTAGATGCAAAAACAAGCAAGATACAGAATCTGTATTTCAGAAACTTAACAGTCTAAAAGGGGGAAAGACAGATACATGGATCACTATGACACAAAGTAATGAGATAAGGGCAAAGTAGAGCTAAAAAGTACTGTGAAAAATTGGAGGTGGGAGGCAGAAATCACTTTCATGGGATGGGAGCAGTGTTAAGTGAGGGAGGTTTCAGGAAAAAGGTTGTACTTGAACAGACAGAGACTGGAGGGAAATTCCAATCCAGATAGTGGAGATTATGTGCCTAAAGACACAGAAGTAGAACACAAGAGCTGAAGTATAAAATATGTGTTAGGAGAGCATTCAGAGATCCGACTGGCAAGGTCAGCTGGAGCCTGATTAAGGAGTCCAACAAAGCACTGGGAGGCCTGGACCAGAAACTTCCAATTCATTGAGTAAAGAAGGGAAAGCCCCTGAAGGTTTTTGAGAATTGATGGCTATCACCTCACTCATTCTGCAAACAATGAAACAAGAGTTCACTGACTAGCCCAAGTTTACCCAGGTAGCATAATGTTAAAGTTTTGAGGAGATAGAAGCCAACACTTTTAAATTCATCAATGTCATCTTTAAAGAAAGAAAAATGATGTCATTTGGAGTCAGAAGACTGAGGTTCCAATCCTAGGTCTGACATTTGCCCCCTGTGTGACCATGAACAACCCTTCTATCTCTTCTGTAAAGTGAGGGGGATTAGACTAGATGAGGATTTAAAGGATCCTTTCAATGACCTGACATGGTTTAAGATAAAGGTCAAAAAAAGGCCTTACAGTATTTGGTTACCATAAGGATGTTGGTGATCTAAGTGAGCGATGAACTCCGCAGAGTTGAACAAAGGCAGACTATATGGATTAAGTGAACAGTGAGAAAGAAGTGGAGGTGAAAATGGATTGTTCTTTTGAGAAAACCGTTGGCAAAAGGATGGAAGAAAAGTGATAGGGCAGCATTTTGAGGGAGTAGCACCTAATTATATTCATAGATTATAGACAAAAAATACTTATTAAATTCTTACTACGTGCTGGGCATTATGCTGAGCACTGGGAAAACAATTTGGAAAAAAAGTCAATCTCTGCCCCATAAGGAACCTACAGTCAAACATGGGAAGACAATAAAGAAAAGCAATCAGGGGCTGGGAGGAGGGAGGAGAAGAGGATGGAGACACAGGGAAGATGTAATGATGGAGAAGTCCAAAAAGCAGCATAGGTGGTATGGGGAGAAGACTTTGCTGAGACTCTTAAAGAGACTGTGATTATCTATGTATCTATCAAAATACAGTTATTGCAGTTGTGATGACTTATTGGGATGACACAATCTATCCTGTAAGATCAATCAATAAAGCAACCTATTAAAAAAGAATCAAACAGCATAAATGTCTTTTGTTTTGACCCTTCCTTTTCCACTGTCACCCACCACCAGGGTGAGTTCTGCTCTGAAGGGGGACCAGGCTGAATAGAACATCTACATTATATATTTGTTTATTTGTGTCCCCATTTTCATATATGCCTTGTCACTTCATCTATATTACATACTCAAAGGCAGAGGCAGTATTAACTTTTGCTTCATTTGTATGCCCTATATAGGACTCCATACAAAACTGGAACTCTATAAATACTTATTAAAAGGCTCAATGAACAAATTAAATTAACTGACTAAACATGATTACTTTAGTGAAATATTTTTTGGTCTTATTTGTAATTGGTGAAATTAGGTTGTCATATGTGGTCAATTTTGAGAACTGCTATAGCCAAACTCTACAGAGTTAATATTCTTATTCCACAACAGGCAAAAATCATTATTTGACACATTTGTAGGCTCACATTTTAACATCTTAAGGTTGGTTTTTGTTGTGAATTCTTCAAAATAGTAATAACCTTCATCCCCCTTCTCCCCCTGGTTTATTTTTCATTTTAACAAGATGATTTTGAAGACTGTGGTTTAAGATTTCCAGGTCAGTAAACCTGCTAACCAATTTTTTTTTTCTAGTTTAGAAAGTACTAATTTCATGTTGAGTTTTAAAGAGATAGCCTAACCTCAAAGAAGTAAAAGGCAGTTCTTTGAAAATCTAAAGTTTAGTCATATCAGAAACACAAAACCATAAAAGAATTCTAATTCTATGACTCTGTTTTTGATCAAATGACTCTCTCAAATATTAAACAATTCTTGAATAATAATTTCCACCCATAGTTTCCTGTTTTCTTTTATTAAAGTTTTCTAGAAAATGTGCCCTTTGTTTTATGACTTATTTATATGATTGACCCATTTAGTTTTTTGCCTTTTTTTTCTTGTAGATAATTAAATCTGTTCACTCCTGTAACTTTTCCAGGTGTCAATTTTGCAAAGATGAAAAATAGCTTTTATTAAGAATATTCAGCTCATTGTAATAGTAAAAGCCTGAAGAATTATATTGCAATACCAATCTTGTTTGTATCTTACTGGTGATTGCTTTCTAATAGCAAAGAAACTTATTTCTTGCTCTCTGGTCAGCTTTCAATGAGCGCCAAAGAGTTAACTAACATTCCACTGGTTTTCCATGGTCAATTTTTTTTCAATATGACTCGTCTTGTCTTTTCTGGTCAAGAATATATATGAGGCATGATAACTTTTTATTTTTCCTCTTTTAAAAAAACTAAAATTCTGATATCATATTGATATATTTAAATGTCACTGGTCACTGAAAGATTTTGAGGTAATTTGGTTCAATCATACCCTTCCCAAGTGTGTGTGTGTATATGATGTTTAAAGCAAGTATTTGAAATTTTTTATGTCAAGACTTCAACCATCTCTTCTTCCTAGAATGTAGGGGTGGATATTACGGTTGCCCCTATTTATGTGCTCACCTGGAGAAGTAGTTCTGGACTAAGGCTCAGAAAGGCCTCAATTCAATTTATAGGCTGATCTTGCTATCAATAACCTTTATATATTAGCAAATGACTCAGCTTCTTAGAACTTCAGTTCCTCTGTGAAAAGTATGGTGAAATTTCTCACCTTCCTTCAACCTAGTTTATTGCTAATCCACAACTCTGTCCAGTGCAGTGATGGAACATCTAACTAAATATCATGGGGGCCTCACAGTAAATAATTTGCAATTTTTGCATTTTTGATGAACAACCCAAAAGTTCATTCTGATTTTGGTGGTTCAATAATAATCTTTGGAAAAATACTAAACTAGGCTTTAGTTTCAATTGGTAGTTGTAATTAGTCACTAAAATGACTTACATGGCAGCAACCTAGACAAGTTATGATGACAGTGGGTAACTGTATATTTTATTCTTTGTTAAAAAAAAAAAAACTTAGTATGATTGCATAAATTCATGAAATTGCACTAATATCTCTAGGTTATAATCAATTTGCTAGTCATTAACATGAGATAAGAATGACAAAAAGCTATCACACTCAATTCACTATTACAATTTTTCATTCTTAATTTTCTGTTTTCACACTAATGGAAGAAAGCAGTGGCACAAAGCTTTTTAAGGTGTGAGGAATCTAAATCATAGTATTATGATAGCCTTTAAAAATTCTTTGGGATTTGTCTAATATTTTATTTATTTTAATATTTGAACACTATAGGTAGATTACTGACATCAAGGTGTTATCAAATTTTAAAAGGGAATCTAAATTTTAAAGTCACTAATATTCATGAAAGTTAGTGATGTAAAAAAGCTGGTAGGTTGACTGTACTGAAGGTTTAACATAGATACAGGATGGGAGGGTAAAGAGGGCAAGAAGAAAAAACTAGAAGGAGGTGAGAACACTTAAGACAGGGAAACAAGTAAGTGTCCATTAGCAAGAGGAGCATTAAAAGGCTATTAGCACTCATTAAACAGTTATGAAGGGTGAAAAAGTTGTCGAAGTAAAACCATATAATAAGAATCAATATCAAGTACTCCTGCAAATGTAAATTGGTTTATATTAAATCAGTCCTTTAGTTTATTTCCTTCAAATACTATTCTACTTACTGAAAACATTTCACCTAATCCAAGTTCTAGTGATCTCAGAATTTAAACACAGTCTGAATCCTTGTGATCCCAATTTTACACTTTGTAGGACTTATGATCCTTTTCTATCATTGATGTGTGACTTTCCTCTATTGACAAACTCTATTGACAAAGAGATTTTTGAATAAACTATCCCAGGCAGAGCTAAACAGTATACTGGGGACTTTCTGCTGGGTCTTTTATAATTTATTTAGAGACACTACAGCACCATTTGGATTAATCCTCACTTGATAAATGACTCACCACCCACTTCCTTTTTTAATGATATCTTTTACAACACAATGAAGCCAGACTTAAATGGAGTACCCCAAATGTGGAGCCACCATGGCCTTTTCCCCACCCCACGTTACTTACTGCTTATGAATGCTTACTGAAGCAAGGCAAACCCAGGACCTGGTTGCTCAGTCAAGTAGAGTAATAATGGACTTCATGGAAAATCATGAGTCAACAACAGTTTTCGAAAACAAGTTTATCCAACTCATAGACTGAAAAATTTCTTAAGTCAAAAGCGGTGATATTTTACAAAGTATAATGCATTGGGTCACATCCCCATGATGCTGCTTTCCATGATTTTCCTTTGCTGGGATGGGGTGGGGTACGGCAATAGGGTAATAACCACAAGACATATTAGAGATCAAGATAGGATCTTGCTCATCCAAGTAAGTCGTCAAGAAAGTCTGTGGCATTAAAATGGATTTATTCTGACTACATGTCAAAGCTCTGAAACAAAAACTACCAGCATCTTGATGAATGCTGAAGGCAAACCATTTTCTTGATAGAGCTCAGAAGCACATCTTTCCAGGGACTGTATTCAAACACATCAACAACAAAACAGGACCGACCAAGCCTGGGTATGGACTTGGAAGCAGAATTATCAAGCAGAACAACATGAGAGTCCGTGTCTTAGGCTGCCAACTTTGCGTTAAAAAGCCAAGACTCAAATGCTCTAAAAACCCTCCCAAAGAGGCTGGTGGGGGAGCAGAGCCCATTTGGAAGGAATCCTCTGGGAGAGGAAGCCTGAGTGAAGGGGGCCCGAGTCCCCATCCCCAGCCTCCACTACCACAAACCCCAGGAGCACAGAAACTTTGGCTGCTCAAGGGAACACGGAGAGGTCTGACTTCCCTCCATCTGGTACCTGGCACTTGGGCTCTTTGTGTCATCTCTCGCAGGTGGATGTGCTCAGAGCTGTGATTCTTCTCCTTGCTTTCTCATGAGCAATGTTCACATTTCTCGAAAGCTAGTTCCACCTCCCATTGGTGGGGACTGATGCTCAATTCTATGAGTGTCCAACTTCACAGGTCCTTAATTTAAGAAATCAGGGAGCAAAGACAATTTGCTAATCTAAATGCTCTTTATAAATTACAGGCATATCTTCAGATATGATTTAAGTGATGTCTTATTTAGTGGCCTAAATGGTTTTGTATGCATCAATGTGTCTAATAAATTTATTTGAGGTTAAAAAAAATGCTTCGAAAGTAATTCCAATTCTACTGGAAGATACTTTAAGATACATTAAAACAAGTATATTCCTTATCCATTGTTCCCTGGGTTAGCACATAAAAGAGTTTTTTTATTTTCTCATTCTCCCTCTTTTTTGGCCTGATTAGAGCAAAAGGGTGCTGAAGTGTACTCCTGCACCAGCGGGTAACCACTTCAGTACAATTCAAGCAAAGCAATTTGAAAACATGCCAGACTATTTTGGAAATGGGCAGACAATAGTGACCCTTTGTGATTCCATGGATACTGTAAATAGGGGACATGCTGCTGAGGTTAAAGAGAAGGAAAAAAATTAAAGTGACTGTCCATGAAGAAAAGGAGGTAAAAGATTTCAGTGGGACAAATAACACCAGGAATGGAGAGCACATTCTACTTATTTGTAATGGTTCATTAAAGTCCAGAATGTTTTTCCACTAGCTTTTTGATCAGAGTATTGTGGGGGTACTTTTTTGCTGCTTCATGATTCAGAGTCCTTTGAAAAAAAGATGGTGATAGAATTATTACAGGCCAAGGTATTTTTATGGTTAAAAATTCAGATGATTTTAGAACTGATTAATTGATTGGACCAGAGAATAGTGATTAATGGGTCTATGTCAACTTGGGAGAGAGCTTTCTAATAAGACTGGTTCAGGGATCTTCTCCTTGTCCTCTCTTAATATACCATTTTTACCAATAACTTGATTTGAAGGCACAGATAGTATGTTCATCAGATTAGTAAATGACAGAAAACTGGAGAGCTAGCTAACACACTGATGGCAGTCAGAAACTCTAAAGATCTCAGTTGATTAGAACAATGAAGGAATAACAGTAAAGTACTACACTTAAGATTTAAAAAATTACTTTCACAAATACTTGATGGGGACAGCATGGCTAAATAGTTTATGTGAAAACAGAGGTTTTTAAGGATTCTCAACTCAACACAAGCCCATAGTGTAACTTCTTAAATATTTCAAAGATCTTGAACTCAATGATGTAGACTTAGCCTCCATTATTATCATGTCATGAGCACGGTTTTCCCCCCAGGTGATTCTTGTTACTGTCCCATCACAATTTTTCTGTATCTAAATGTCCTGGAGACCTTCTTTTAGGTGGTTTCTGCATTTTTTAGTATCAGTGTGGTAAGCCATGGGCAATATATCACGGTATCCAAGGTAGTAGCAACCGGATCTTAGGCGACATTAAGAGAGGGATAGTGTTTAGATCACAGAGATAGTTCACGCATGTTTTTCAAAGTTTTTCTTTAAGTTCAGCATTTCATCAAGCACAAGAGAATTCCATCACAATCATACACAACAACTTGTTCAGCCATTCCCCAATTGATGGACATCCCCTCAATTTCCAAAAAGTTTGCCCTGGTGCTACATTTTAAGGAGAATATTGACAAACTAGAGTATGTTCCTAAGCGTGATGATATGGTCAGCACTGGAAACAATTTCATACAAGATCAATTTAAATAATTGGTTATGTTTAGCCCAAAGAAAAGAATGCTTAGTGTCATAACGGTTACCTTCACGTGTCTCAAAGACTGTGACATGTAATAAGAATTGCCATGTATGACCACATCTATCTATCTATCTATCTATCTATCTATCTATATATGCACACATATACATACATATAAATACATGTGTATATGCACATGGATTTTGATAGACAGTATCAAGCTTAAATCTACTTCTCATTCAACTAATTTAAATATTATGTTTTGGTTACAAATAAATACATAGAATCATATTCTGGTTGGGTTCAGAGGACAAAAATAATAGCAATGGGAGATAGATTTCAGCATGCTAGAAAGAACTTAATCTCTGACAAATAGCTCTGCCTCTACGTGGCATGGGTCACTGCAGAAGGTAGGGAGCTCTCTGTGCTAGGGGTCCCTGAGTACAGGATGAATGGCCTCTTATTGAGGATTTTGGAAAGGAGATTTCCATCCAAGTACAAATTAGACTATATGATGTTGAGATCCTCATGAACATATTCAGGAGTCTAGGAACTACCAGGGACATCAGCTTTAATCCTTTTTTCTCTTCCCAAATATTTCTGAATTGTTAGGTATGATAGCCCAAGTTTAAGAACTTGTGGGTCCTTGGGTTAGGAATTGCTGAAATGCTAGCTGTTCATTCCAATGACCATTCTATCACTGTTAAAACAGGAAATATTTCTGAAGCATTAAATTTCAGCTCTAATATTCTTTCTTATTTGTTTAATTTAAAGTGAAAAATTCTCAAGTTAGCTTGAATGTTTTCTAATTGTTTGTCTGTTTGTTTTTGGGGAAAGAAAAATACATTAAATATAAAGTCCCTATTTTCCACACATGAATTGACTACAGGCATTTGGCTTTCATATAGTAATGATAGCTAACATCTCTGCAGAGCTTTAAGATTTGCAGTATACTTTATATGCATTATTATACTGGGTCCCCAGAACAAGACTTTGAAATAGGCCTTATTACTACCTGAGTTTTACAGAAGAGAAAACTGAGTCTAAGGTGAAGTGACTGGCCCAGGATCACACAACTAGTTAAATATCCTGAGAAGAGACTGAAACCAAGGTCTCGATGACTCGGCATTTAGCTCTATGCTGAGCCAATCAGTAAAATCAAATAGGAATCTCCATTTTTGTTTCTGAGGGTAGACAGACCACCTTTATAAATGGTTGGTTTGGTCCACATCATCTGGTGCCCCATATGGCTGCTGGAAAGTACTCTGCAGATGTCAGAGCCTGACATCAATGTCGGCTGTGATCCTTAAAACCACTACATTCTGGTTTTGGAAACACGAGGGGAGATGGATTCCACTATTTAGGGGTTAGTGGTTGAGGTCTGTGGCAAATTTTTTGTCCTATCTGTAACTTAGTGTCCTCATCTGTAAAAGGAAGAGGAGCTAGATTAACTCTAAGGACTCTTGGGGCTCCTTCATTTAATGATTCTAAGATACTATATTTACATAAACATTTTTTTTTAATAAATAAAAACTGGATATGAACTGGTCTACAGTTTTAGTTTTAAGTATTTTGTTTTTCTTGCCTTCTCAATGAGTGAGAGGGGGAGAGGAAGAAAATTTGAAATTAAAAAAAAATATAAGCCAATATCAGGATCTATATAAAAAACCCTTTAAGTTTAAGTGAGCTTAGTTTTAATATGGTCTAAATGGCTGTCCATTTGTAAAGATTGATTTAACTTCCAAATTAAGTATGCTAAGCATGATATGACAAACTGACCAGGTGTTAGTTCATTAATCAGTTAATGAAATTTCCCTAAATGCTCAATTTAGTCTCAAAGTACTCATTAAGTATTATTAATTTACAATGAAAAACCCTTTTAAAAATTACTTAGATGCCTCTGTAAGCATCATCATCAACTCTGGCAATAGGAAGACATTTTCTTGAAAGTTCTCTTTTTTATCCTAAGAGTGAGCAAAGAGCTTAAATTTAAATGTTTTTCTTTTTTAAACTTGACAAAGTATGGGAAGTACTAACATGAATATTTTCCCCTATTTCTTCCCAATGATTACTCATGGCAGTAATAAAATACACACATAGAAAGCAGATAAAAAAATAACTACAATAACAGTAACTAAAATTTATATAGCATTTTACAGATGGCACAGCCCTTTAAAGGGTAACTCATTGGAATCAGATTATATTAGTGTTGTAAGGGACTGTGGAGATATTCTAGGCCATCCTTGCCTTACAGGTTCCCCCCCCCCCCAAAAAAAAGTATTATGGAAAGTATTATGATCTTCATTTTAGAGATAAAAAAATGAGGCTGAAAGAGGTTACATGATTTGTTCAGAGTCAGTTGGCTAATAAGTGTTTGTTAGGGAGAGGATTTGAACTCAGGTTTTGACTCCAAGTCTGATACCCTCTCTAGTACACCAAGACATAAAGGAAAAGTGATTTTCCAACAGCTAACATAACATAAATATTAATGCTTCACATCTTTATTTGTGGCTTATATCCTCCCCTCCAGATTCTAAAAATTCAGCAAAGCATCCTGAGTGATGTGCATCCATAGTAACATCTGCACAGTGAGTGATACTGAAGTGGGGAGTCATGATGATTTCTCTTGTCCTCACAGACAATTCTAGACATGTTAGGGTATAGCCTGTCTTCATGGAATTGGCCTAGACAAAATACTATGTTCTAATAAAAGAAACCTATCAGTAGAGTGCTTTTTCTTTTTTCTTTTTCTTTTAACTATTGTCATCATTAGTAAGTTGTGTATATATGTATAGTATAAATTATATATAATATATATACTATAACTATAATTATACATACATAAATTTAGTAAAAGACAAAAGGGTTTTTTATATAGATCCTGATATTGGGTTATATTTATTTTTAATTTCAAATTTTCTTCCTCTCCCTCTCTCACTCATTGAGAAGGCAAGAAAAACAAAACTCATTACAAATATGTATAATAATGAAATACACATGTTTGCATTAATCATGTACAAAAAAAAAGAAAGAGAAAAAATATGCTTAAATCTGTACTCTGAGTCTATCAGTTCCTATATGGAAGTAAACAGCATTATGAGTCTTTTGGCATTGTGATGGATCACTGTATTGATCAGTTACTAAGTCTTTCATAGCTGATTAATCTTTTACTATCTCAACTCACTTTACAATGCATCAGTCATCTAAGTCTTTCCAGGTTTTTTCTGAAACCATCCTCTTCATCATTTCTTATAGCACAATATATTCCTTCACATTTATATACCACAACTTGTTAAGCCATTCCTCCCAAAATAGACATTGCCTCAGTTTCTAATTCTTTGATAACACAAAAAGTGTAGCTATAAAGAGTTTTTCACATGTGATCTCTCTGGGTAAAGAAGCAGTAGTAATATTGTTAGGTCAAAGGGCTTACACAATTAAATAGCTTTTTAGGTACAGTTCCAAACTGCTTTCCAGAATAGACTGTGTCATAACTCCATATCCCCTCCTGTAACTATTATTTTTCTTTTTTTTTAAATATTAGTCAATCTGATCGACTTAAGATAGTACCTCAGAGTAGTTTAATTTGCATTTCTCTAATTATTAGTGATTTAGAACATTTTAAAAAATATGGCTTGATAAAAAATAGATTGATAGCTTTGATAATTTTTGACTATCATTTGGGGAATTCTTAAGCTTATTTTTCTTATTTATTTGTTTTTTTTTTTTTTTACTTTATATATATACAAATATATACATATACATTAAGATTATAAATGGATACTCCAAGATACTGTGAAAATGGGTATATGACTCCAGTTAATCCAGGAAGTAAGAATGGGTTCAAGGTAGTCCTAGTCACCTCTTTTGGAGTATTAGAGTAGAGATTTGAAAGACAAGATGAGCATTCTTTCCATGACCACCCTCCTTACTTTTTCCTGCCTTCCTTCCTCAACTTCTCTAAAACCTAATAATCTCTCACAGTCCAGTCCATAGCTCTCCTTTTCCTGGATGGTTTACTAAAACTCTGTATTGGGTGTGCTCCTCTTGGTTTTTGCCACATATTTAGGTAACCTTGAACTCCTTACATTTCTAGTCTCATTTCTTAGCTAAATGAAGAAGTTAGATGAGATGATTTCTAAGATCTCTTATAGTTTTAAAATTTTGCAATTTTTAACTCCTCTTTGGCACTGGTCAGACTGATTTGCTTTAAGAATACCACCAAGTTCAAAGGACATTAACAGACAATTTTCATATGAAGAAGTTAAAACCATTTCTAGTTATATGAAAAGATGCTCTAAATCACTATTGATCAGAGAAATGCAAGTTAAAGTTAACTCTGAAATACCACTATACACTTCTCAGATTGGCTAAGATGACAGGAAAAGGTAATGACTAATTTTGGAGGGGATGTGGGAAAACTGGGACATTGATACTTTGTTCGTGGAACTGTGAATGGATCCAAACATTCTGGAGAGCAACTTGGAACTATGTTCAAAAAGTTATCAAACTATGCACTCTTTGAACCAGCAGTGTTTCTACTGGGTTTATATCCCAAAGAGATCTTAATGGAGGGAAAGGGACCCAAATGTGCAAGAATGTTTGTGGCAGCCCTCTTTGTAGTGACTAGAAACTGGAAACTGAGTGGATGCCCATCAATTGGAGAATGGCTGAATAAATTATAGTATATGAATGTTATGGAATATTGTTGTTCTATAAGAAATGATCAGCAGGATGATTTCAGAGAAACCTGGAGAGACTTACATGAACTGATCCTGAGTGAAGTGAGCAGGACCAGGAGATCATTATACACGGCAACAGCAAGATTATATGATGATCAATTCTGATGGATGTGACTCCATCAATGAGATGACTGAGGCCATTTCCAATGAGCTTGTAATGAAGAAAGCCATCTATACCCAGAAAGAGGACTGTGGGAATTGAATGTGGATCACAACATAACATTCTCACTTTTTTTGTTGTTTGCTTGCATTTTCTTTTTGTTCTCATTTTCTTTCTTTTTGATCTGATTTTTCTTGTGCAGCAAGATAATTGTATAAATGTTTACATATATTGGATTTAACATATTTAACATATATTGGATTACCTGATATCTAGGGGAGGAGGTAAAGGGAAGGAGGGGAAAATATGAAACATCAGATTTTGCAAGAGTCAATGTTGAAAAATTATTCATGCATATGTTTTGAAAATCAAAAACTTTATTAAAAATAAAAAAAAAAAACAGCTGACCTCAAAAATGGATCTAGGAGAGATAATTTAAAAATTATTGGAGTACCTGAAAACCTGATTAAAAAAAAAATCCTAGATGTCACTTTTCAAGAAAGCGGCGTCTTTCTGACTATCAGTTGGGCATCATCAAGCTGCCAGACAATTATGTGCTATAGGATAGATGCAAGGAAATGCAAAAACACTGCATTGGGCCTCAGAAAATGCCAGTCACCACCAAGAGAGACTCCAGCTCAGTACCACAGATGAGTTTTCAAAAACCCTAGATCTCCAGCATCACTGATCACACATACCCATCTGATCGCCCTAATACAACTCTAGATACAAGGGTCCCCATGGGCCTCCAGGCAACATCAGAGCAACATCAGGTAAACAGCCAAGGCCAGTAGCCAATGGCATAAAAAACTTGAGACAGTATTCCTTCTACTCTGGGAACAGAACTGAAAAGGCCAGGGGAAATGAACTACAAAAAAAGAACATGAAAAAGAGAAAAAAATATCTGACTATAGAAAGTTATTCTGATAACCTACCAAGACACAAACTCAGAAGAGAACAAAAATGTCAAAACACATACAGACAAAACTCTAAAGAAAAATGGCAAATGGCTTCAAGTCCAGAAAGAACTCAGAGAGGAGCTCACAAAGAATTTAAAAATATATAAGTGAGGTAAAAGAAAAATTAGGAAAAGAAATGAGAGTGATATAAGAGAATTATGAAAAGAAAGACAGAGACAGAAGACACAGAGAGCATGAGACACACACATAAAAGGGGGAGAGAGAAAAAAAAAAGAAAGAGACAGAGACAGACAGACAGAGACAGAGAGACAAAGAGTGACAGAGATAGAGAGACAGAAATAGAGAGAAATAGAGAAAGATGGAGATAGAGAGAAAGAGAGAGAAAAAAGAGAGAGAAAGAGAGAGTGTGTGTTGACAGCTGGAAAACTGTTTACAAAGTAGAATTGACCAAGTAGAAAAGACTACAAATGCTAATTGAAGCAAACATCCTTAAAAGGTAACCTTAAAAATTAAATTTGGGTAAGTAATTCTATGAGACATCAATAATCAACTAAATTAATTCAGAACAATGAAAAAAATGAAAGAAGATGGAAAATACCTCATGGGAAAAAAATTGACCTAGAAAATAGATTCAGAATAGACAATAGTAAAAAATACCAACAAGTTCAAACTAGATTATTCCTTTCATTGCTTTATTTGTATGTTTTTCTTACTGCATTGCCCACTATGTCAGTAACCAGAGTTTTAATTAGAGATACAATACATTCAACAGTCAGTGAGTAGATAGATCTTTGCTGGCTGATTTCATTTGCCTGGATGTCTAGCTGTAGATCTGAAATTATGGATGAGCTGCTGGTTTTCTCTCTTTCTCTCTCTCTCTCTCTCTCTCTCTCTCTCTCTCTCTCTCTCTCTCTCTCTCTCTCTCTCTCTTTCTCTCTCTCTCTCACTTTCTCCTCCCATGCATCTGTACAGAGCTTTAAAAAAAATTCCCTTTTTTCATCAGTTATCAACTATGGCAGAAGTGGGAATTGTGGTGAATGAGGGATGCTCTTAAGACTTATCAGAAAACAAACCAAGGTGGATGAAAGTGTTTTCTGTTACATTCATGAATCCCATGTTTGTAGTGATGACAGGGCATACGAGGCTAATTGTAAGCTCTCCTCCCTCTAAATGTATTGTCTAGACCAGACATTTAGGATTTATATTTATATAGGATTTATAGTTTGCTAACTAACTAGTATGATTCACTACTTTAAAAAATATATGTTTACCTTTCATCTCTTCTAATTAGATGATAGTTTTCAAGAGGATAAGAATTGAGTTTCACACTTCTTCATAATTGCAAAAGCACATTATTAGTGACTGACAAATATTATTGCCTGATTAGGACAAAAGATGAAACAGAGAGTATTACGTAATGTAAAAACAGATCATTTTAGTTATGTAGAATTAAAAAGGTTTTGCACAAACAAAACCAGTACAACCAAAATTAAAAGGAAAGCAGAAAATTGGGGGGGGGGGGCGGGCGGGGGCGGGTAGAATAGCTTTGATAAAGGATTCATTTCTCAAATAGAGAATTAAGTCAAATTTATAAAAATATAAGTCATTTCCTAATTGATAAAAGGGCAAAGTATATGAACAAGCAGTTTTTCAATTGTTCTCCAAGTGGTGGAATCAGTGCACAACTCTACCAACATTGCATTAGTGTCCCAATTTTCCCACACTCCCGCCAACATTTATCATTTTCCTTTTCTTTCATTCTAGTCAAACCAATAGGTATGAAATGGTACCTTAAGAGTTGTTTTAATTTGCATTTCTCTAATCAATCGTTACTTTTTTATATGACTATAGATAGCTTTGATTTGTATGGTTTTTTTGGAGGGGAATTTTGAAGGGCTTCAGAGGGTTCCTTCCTTACTCTGCCATCTTGGTACCAGCAATTCAATACATATTTATTAAGCACTTGCAAGATTCCTTAGATGCAAAGATGAAATTACACAGTTCACAGTTTCAAGCAGTTGAAATAAGACAACAAATATTGGCCATTTAAAATTCATCATTTTAACATTCTGGCAAAATTTTTTAAAAAATATGTCAACTGAAATACTATAATTGAGAAGTGGAGGGGAATAGTAGTAGAAAGAGCAATGGATCTAGAATCAGATATCTTGGGTTCAAGGTCCCTTCTAGCTGTTAACAACTCTGTGAATTGGTCCCAAATTAGAACAATGATTCATTTCCAAGACAGCAAAGTCAGCTTTTTGTCACTGTTGTGTATATGACAAAAAATAAGCTATTTATTAACAGTCATGAAAAGTGACAGAATAACATCACAGATGTGGAAACTAGTTAAATTTTCAAAGCTTCCAGGTGGCTGGATTAATAAGTGATATTTTTCTGCTCTATATTAGGCAAAGAATACACAAGCACATTATTATAATGTTTACATCTTTTCTAACATATCACTAACATTCATTTTTATATGGCTTTGGTTTTCCACATTATATGTAATAAGTAGTTTCCTTATAAACGAGACTTTAAGAATTGAAATGGATCCTACATTTAGAAGTCAAGGAATATGTGCAAACATGGTTAGAGAATAAGAAGTAACGGATTTTACTTGATTTTACTTGAAATACAAGAGGTTTTTGGTTACACATAAAGTAAGATTTATTTCTCTACTCCACGTTCACTTATTGTTTAAAAGTGCACAAGTGGTGGCTAGGTGGCTTAGGAGACAGCATCAGACTTGAAGGCAAGAAGACCAGACTCAAATCAGTCCACAAGCATTTATTAAGCAAATCCTATGAATCTCGGGGAGCCAGATGACATCTAGATGATCGAGTACTGGGCCTGGAGTCAGGAAGGCTCACCTTCCCGAGTTACAAATCTGGCCTCAGACACTCCCTAGCTGGGGAACCCTGCCCATTTGTCCCAGTTTCCTCATCTGTAAAATGAACTGAAGAAGGAAATGTCCAGCCACTCTGATCTCTGCCCAGTAAACTCCACACAGGGTCTCGGGGAGTTTGACATGACTCAAAATCACTGACTAGCTGTGTGAATCTGCCTGAATCATTTGATTTCTTCTGGCCTCTGCTTCTTCATCTGTAAAGTGAGGATAACAGGAGCAACATCCTGCAAGGATGTTGCAGGAATCAAATCAAACATCTATAAAGTGTTGTGCCAACTTTAAAGAGTACACAAATACTATGATGGAAAAGATAATGATGACTGTTTTCATATATCTGGTTTCATGTTCACTATCCAACCTTTTTTCCAACTATTTCCCAACATGGATCTTCTCTAGGCGATCCATTCTCTTCATTATCCCCCAAAGAGCCATAATCTTTCCTAACCCTTCACCTTTGCACATGATATTCTTTACTCCATTCCCCATAGAGTCTCACATTTCTATTTCTTCATCCTGCCCCTGTAAACTCTACAAATCTTTTAAGGTCTATGTACTTTTTGATTTCTTATTTTACTACTCAATGCTCTCCTTGGAAGCTCTACCACAAAGTCTGAACCATGTAAGATGACATTAATATATTTGTTCTATTGAGCTCTTATTTCATGCATGCATATCTTACTTTCTCAACTAGTTTTCAAAGTCTCTGAAAGCAAAACTCCTTATATTTATTTTGCATGGTGGATTGTTAAATACTGCAATGGAATACCAATGGAAGTTGTATTCTTCCTTAGAGAGATGCAGAGGATGGACCAAGTTATCCTCTAACTCAAATTCTTGAATTTCCATACTTCTATATAGCCCTCTCTCCCTCTCTATAATTATGTATGTATGTACATATATGTGTATGTATATACAAACACAATGTATATATGCAGACATATTTATGTATGTATAATATGTACATATGTATCTATCTTTGCTTCTATCACAGTGAAAAAGCTCAACATGAGAGGATGATTTATTTGATGCTAGGTTCTAGCACTCCACTATTCACCCAATGTATCCAGGTATTTTAAAATCCGATGGTCAAGGACACATTATCTAAAGAGCTGGGACTATCATTTGGTATGGAGTACCACACATCATTTAACATATGAATCATCATCAACAACAACAATACCAGTTTATAGCCCTTATTCTTTAAAGTCTTTTTTTTTTAATGTTAGGAAATATTCTTAAAGCAGAAATTCTTGTTAGAGGCTAGGTGCCAGGAAATGACTGAGGCAGAAGGTTACCATTGTTTGATAAAGAAAAAGTTAGAACAGCCAAAGTTATCACTGCTAGTTTATACTATATAATAAAGTATCAGCAACACAAAATGTTAATTAATTTCTAATTCTCTATTCTATTATTTAGATTTCATGAAGGTTGATTGGACTTGATCCATCATTTTACGGAAAATTAATTATTTCAAATACATGCACCACTGTATGCAACCTGCCTGATTTGCATTGAGGAAAATTCAGCAGAAGTAATTGAGGCACAAGCAAATACTGGCACTGACTGAACTCAATTTTCATTCCAAATTTCTGCAAAATCCCAAGGCACAACAATATCAGATGCAAGGGGGAAAACAAACAAAAGCAATGTGAAAAGGGAACATGAAGAGAGAATATTACAAGAATCAGAGAACAAAGGGATTGCAAAACTATTTTAGTGCCATAGATGAGCAGTGAGGGCTTCATTCAGGCAAGGTGGAATGAGATATCATATGGCATCCTGACAATTGATGTCTTCATTTAAATGTAAGAATTTACATTCTAATTAGAAAGAATTTACATCTTAATCAGAGGCAGCTGTATTATCTTGTTACTGTTTTTTTCAAAGGTAATGAACTAAAGTACTGCTGTGCTTTTTCAACCAGAAACTAAATAGACAGCATACAGTGTTATTTTATAGCTTACCTGCTGTAAGCTGTTATTAATATTTTCAAAGATTAAATTCTAACTAAAATCTTTTTTAAATGAAAATTTTATTTGACATCACTCAGAACAATGTGATAAAGGCTTATTTAAAATATTTAAGAAAAATCTTTTCTAACTTCTATTTTCAAACATGTTTACCTATCAAGTTATAATTAATAGAACACCAATGAAGCACTATTAGGATTCACGAATATAATTTTGTTTTACCTGGGGAGAATAGGAGAAAAGGCAACTAAAATATATTAGCATCACCACATTCCGGTGGAGCATAGGGATGAAGGTCACCCAGCACTTAGGTAACTAAGGGAGTGCTTGCTTAATATAAATTATGACTTTACTGAATGATTGGATAAGGATAAGAAATGGGCGAGTTACTCTTATTTGGGAATTCTCAGAAAGAGATATGTGCCACAGGATAATACGCAATCAATAATGTTCATCAGGCACTTCCTATGCTAAATGTCAAGGATGCAAAAAAAAGGGAGGTAAAAACGGTTTTTTCCTGCTCTCGGGAAATTCATATTCTAAGGAGGAACAACATAAAAATAGCTGTACCTGCAAGATATACATAGCATAAAAGAAAGGTAATCTCAGAAGTAGAGCACTAGTAGTAGTAGTGGTAGGGAATGGGAGCGGAGCTGGGGGAGGGAGGGAGGGAGAGAGAGAGAGAGAGAGAGAGAGAGAGATTCCAGGCAGGAGGGAGTCAAGACTCTGAAGGGCTTTAAATGTCAACTAGAGCAGCTGAGTGGAGGATGGACTGGAGTGAGGAGACAGGGCCCAGAGAGTGCCAGAAGACAACTGCAGGGGTCCAGAGGAGGTCCAGGGTCACACTGTTCTGCCTGCACCTGGACAGGGGCTGGGTTAGTGGACAGAAAGGCAGATTTTGGGGAAAAGATAATGAATTCTGTTTTGGACATGTCAGTAGCTAGCATTCACATCGCAATTTCAGGATTGCAAAGTGCTTTGCTGGGTAACTTGATCTTTTGGTAGGCGTAGTTACTACCCTCATTTTGTCAACAAAGCAGCCAAAGCGGCCAGAGGAAAAGTGACGAGCCCAGGATCACACAGAGTGAACTCAAGTCTTCCTGACTGGACGCAGGTTGTCCTGGCTGAGCCTCTCAGCTGATGTGATCACGGAGAGACAGTGGACAGAGGGAAGGGAGCAGGCCCCGGATGGAGGCCCGAAGGACTTTCCTGGTTAATGGACATACTGCAGTCCAGCAAAGGAAATTGAGGAGGAGCAGTCACACAGGTGGGAGGAGAACCTGGAGAAAGCAGGATCACAGAAAGGTAGAGAAGAGCAAGACTCCAGGGGAGGAGGGGACGAGTCAGCCTGGGGAAAGGTCAAGGGCAACAAATGAGGAAAGGCCATTAGAACTCGGCAATTAAGAGATCCCTGGAAAGAACAACTTCTGTTGAATGCTGAGGCTGGAGGTTGTAAAGAAGCTTTTCCTTACGCTTAGAAGGTGAGCTCAGCAGTACAGTGTAGAGACCCCTGGGAGCTGTGCAACGTTGCAGATATCATTTCACTGCCTTGTGCCTCAGTTTCCCCACCAGTAAAATGAGGAGGGTGGAAGTAATGACCTAAAAACCTCTTATAACTCGGAATTTAGGATCCCACAATCCTTTGATATTAACAATTCGTCTCTATTTCACCTCTTTTGGAGGCAATCGAGACCTTTGGAGGCAAAGGGTCACAAAGGATTAAACGTCTGGGGTCGGATTTCAACTCAGTTTCTTAAATCAACTTTTTGATGCATTTACTTTGGTTGCATTTTCCAAGCTATCTTATATGACTATATATATATATATATATATATATATATATATATATATATATGGCACATATCCTCTGGATGAGCTACTGTCAGGTGGTGATTTGCTCTACAACAGGTAAAATATGTTTTTTAAATAATCAATAAATGCTGGGTTTCATCTGTACTCATACTATCTATTCATTTCATTCAACTGCAAGGAATTTTTTCTGCAGTGAATTTTTGTGCTTCTTTTTTCCATTTGGCCAATTCTGCTTTTTATAGCATTTTTCTCCCCACTGGCTTTTTGAAAAAAAAATCACTACCTGGTCTAGTCTTTCTTTTCTTTTAAAATGTTCTTAGATTTTAAGATTTTCTTCAGTAATGTGTGTATGTATGTACGTATTTGTCTCCTTTACCAAACTGTTGCCTTATTTTTCATGATTTTTTTTGCATCTTTCTTATTTCTGTTCCTAATTTTCCCTCTACCGTTCTTATTTAGTTTTCAAAATCATTTTTGAGCTCTTCTAGGGTCTGAGATCTAGTCATATTTTTCTTGGAGGCTTTGGATGCAGGAATTTTGATTTTGCTATTTTCTTCTGAGAGTATGTTGCTTTTCTTGTCATCATAGTAACTTCCTGTGGCCTGTTTTTGTTTGTTGGTTTTTTGTTGCTCACTTTCCCAGACTATTTCTTGACTTTTTACCTTTATTAAAGTAGGGCTCTATCTTAGCTTCAGGGTTTTTGTTTTCAGTTCTATTAAGATGGTGTGCTCTAAGAAGAGGTGTTTTGACTACTCTCCTGGACCACAAGCACTCTCTTCTGCCCTGGAACAGTGAGGACAGCCCCTGTTCCTGCAGCCTTCAAGTGCTGAGGTGCCGGAGTTGCTCCTTGCCCTGGGACTGCTCCCCAGGACTGCGACCAAGATCAGAGTCTGGGCAGAGCCCCAGATCCCGCTCCCAGGACCAGTAATCTCCAGTAATCTCCTGACCAGTTGTTGTCGCCCTTACAATCTGTGGGCTGAGAGCTCTGGGAGCCCCCAAGGCCTGCCCCTGGTTGACTGGGGCTGTGCTGGTGGGTCTTGCACTGGCCGGTGCACTCTCGCCAAAATTGCAACAGACCTTTGCTGACCTTTTAAGTTGTCTTTGATTGGACAATTATTTCATCCTGTCCTTTTATGGGTTCTGCAGTTGCTTCAGGAATTGTTTCATGGCATTATTTAGGGGTGTTTGAAGGGTCTGAAGGAGTGCTTGGGTGAGCAGCTGTCCTTTCTCTGTCATGTTCCCAATCTCTCTCTCTCTCTCTTTCTTCCTTCCTTCCTTCCCTTCTTTCTTTCTTTTCAGAGGCAATTGGGGTTAAGTGACTTGTCCAGGGTCACACAGCCAGGAAGTGTTAAATGTCTGAGACTAGATTTGAACTCAGGCCTTCTTGAATTCAGATGCTCTGTCCATTACACCAGCCAGCTTCCCCCTTTTATCTTTTCTTGAGGGATCCTATCACACTGTTTTCTACAGCAGCTATCCACAACATTTTTCCCCCCAATTCTCCTATGCTATGTCCTTCCCTCCATTAGGATCTTACTTTTAATTAACCGAGGAGATTTCAGATTTTCTCTCCTATTTTCTCTGCAGTGTAAGAGCCTTTCACATCATTTCTATTCTTCATTATTTTGTTTTGGTCTCTCAGGAGAAGATGGTTCTTGCCCTTAGAAAGGCAGACTTCTAGTTGTGATCTTGATCTCTGCCTTTCCTGATTCTTCTGGGAGGATTGTCTTCCTGATCATTCCCTTAACATCTCTCATCACCATTTCTCCTTAACCACTGGCTACTATGGTCTCTATCTTTTATAACTATGCCCAGTTGTTGCCATTCTTAAGAATCTTTCCTTGACCTTGATAGCCCTTAAGCTGCTATCCCATATTTGTTTTCCCCTTTATAGCCAGACTCCTAGGTCATATATAGTGACTTGCCTTCACTTGCACACATTCTCTCACTTTTCAACCACTTGCAATAGGTGTACCACTATTCCACAGAAACTTTCTTAAAGATCACATATGATCTTTTAATTCCTTTTTTTTTTAAAAAAAGATTTCTATTTTCAAAATACACACATAGTTTTCAGCATTCACCCTAACAAAACCTTGTGATCCAAATTTTTTTCTTCCTCCCTTTCCCCCCATCCCTCCCCTAGATTGCAAGTAAGCCAAATGTGCAATTTTTCTATATGTATTTCTACAACTGTGGAAATCTTGTGCTATGCGAGAAAAATCAAATCAAAAAGGAAAAAAATCCAAATGCAAGCAAACAACAAAAAAGTGACAATTCTATATTGTGATCCACACTTAGTCCCCAGTCTCTCTCTGGGTGCAGATGGCTCTCTTCATCTCCAAGATCTTTGGAACTGGCCTGAAACACCTCACTGTTGAAAAGAGCTACATCCATCTCCCAAGCCTCTCTGAAATCATCCTGCTGGTCATTTCTTACAGAACAATAATATTCCATAACATTCATATAACATGTTATTCAGCCATTCCCCAAATGATGGGCGTCCATTCACTTTCCAGTTCCTTGGACCTAAACAATTTTGCATATGTGGGTCTTTTTCCTTTCTTTGTGATCTTTTTGGGATACAGGCCCAGTGATCTCTTAATTTCTATGCCCAGTAGCTTACTCTCAATTCTCATTCTATTTTACTTCTTTAGCTTTTGACATAGTCTACAGCCACTACATCCCTCCCCTGGATTTTTTTCTTCCCTTCGTCTTTATAGTACTGTGTTACCCTGGGTCTTTTCTCCTGTCTTTCTGACATATTAAGTATGTATACTAATACTAATATGTATGTAATGCTAATAAGTATGCATACTAATACTAAGTAGTTTACTAATACTAATATTTTTTGACATACTAATCCATACAACCATTATGATGATTTAGGCCTTGAGATGATTGGAATAACTTCCTGCAGAGGTGCTCCTCAAGGTCTGAAAGGCCTCCCCCCCTCCCTGGAACACCTGGCTCCCCTTCACGGATTGGCTCAAGTGCAAGCTCCAACCCCCCAAGTCTCCGAGTTGTTACCCTCTTGGTGAGGTACATTAGACATATCACTGACAGCCAACTTTTTGTCCCTTTTCTACAAGTGTTGTCCTTTGCTGCCTTGAATGCTAGGAGCTGGAGAACTAGAAGACTAGGGGTTTGTATACATACACAGGCTCATGCTCATGTCTAGCTAGAGTTACAACAGAGAGTGTTTAAGATTGTAACAGGTCCCACACCTTCAGTGACTTCATACTTCGCCAGTTCTTCTGAAAAGACATTGCTGATAGATGATGGGCAATATGTTGGAAAGAATCTTCTGAGAAATCTTGATCCAACAAAGATGGATCCAACAGCTATCATGTACCTGCATATGGCAGAGATGGGAAATTCATAGAGCACGGCCTCAAGTTCCAGCAAAACTCCAGTTTACACTCCCCAACCAAAATCCCAAAAGATAATTGGGAAATATTATAGCCAAAATACAGGTCTTTCAATTAAAAAATAAAACAAACAAATAAACAAACAAAAACCCTGCAAACAGCCAGAAAGAAAGAATTCAAAAACTGAGAAATCATAATCATGATGGTACAAGATTTAGCAGCCATTGTACCTTTAAAAAAAGCAGGGAGCTTAGAAGATGATGTTTCATAAGCCAAAAAATTTCGACTTATAGTCAAGAACACTTTACTTAGCACAACTGAGTATAAACCCACAGGTTAACAAATGAACCTTTAATGGAATAGAGGATTTTGAAGCAATCTTGATAAAAAAGACCAGAGCTACATAAAAACTCTGAAATACAAACACAGGATTTTAGAGTAACATAAAAAGGTAAACATGAGTGAGCAAACATAAAGGACTAAGTAGGATAAAATGTTTACCTTCTAATATGGGAGATGACACATGTGTTCCCTTAAAACCCTATCATCAGTAGGGATCATAAAGGGAATACATAAGACAGAAGCTCTGGGAATAGTTTTGATGATCACAAAAAAGAGAAAGAAAGGAAGGAAAAAGGAATACATTAGGGGTGAAAGAGTAGAGTGTGTGTGCGCGCGCGTGTATATGTGTCTGTGTGAAATTATTTGGGTGAAGATTACATAAATATATAGGAAAGAATAGGAGGAATGAGTGACTTTTGTACCTCATTTTCTCCTGAATTGTTCAAGGAAATGAAGAATACACACAGAACTAAATAAAGAAATACAAATAGTGGAAATATGTTTAGAAGAATTATACATGTTTAACCTGTACTGAATTGCTTGTGGTCTAGGGGAGGAGGTGGGGGGAAAGAAGGGAGAAAAATTTGGAACACAAGATTTTGCAAGGAATGATAACTGAAAACTATTTTTGCATGCACTTTGAAAATAAAAAGTTATTTAAAAAAAAAGAATACATTTAAATCAATAGGGAAATAGGAGGGAAAGGGGAGAAAGAAACCTGGGGAATAAAAGAGAGAGGTTATTAGGAATAAACAAAACAAATGCTGGATTATGAAAAAGGGTTTACAAGGAAAGAAAGACTAAGCAATTGTGATTAAGCTTTGAGAACAGAAAGAAAAGAGAGGCAAAAGCAGACCACATCAAATCATATTCTTCTTTATAAAAAAAAAGTCAGGAAACTCTGATTAATCAATGATTCAGTAAGTAACTCATGAGTAACCATGATTCCAGGAGACTTATAAGGAAATATGCTGTTTGTCTTATGACAATCAATTCAGGAGATTTTTTTTGTCTGACTATGTGTATTTATTATATGAGTTATGCTTCTTTTTTCAGTAGAGGAGAAAGAGAATATGGTTTTTTATTAATTGGAAAAAATAAAATTAAAAAAAAGAAGAGAGTGTAGATTGGATGCAGCTAAGATTAGAATGGAAACTTAAGAATGTCTACAGCAAGTTTCTCTGATAAAAGTCTAAGATGTGCAGTATATCTCAGAGCTTTAATAGCTTTTAGTTTATTTAAATGGACTACTTTAGTCTATTTAGTATTTTCATAAAGGCATAATAATTTAAACTTTAATAGTTTTTAGTCTGTTTAATAACTTCTAGTCTATTAAAGTCTACAACTGAACTCAGAGTTTTGAGACAAAGAACTGATTCAAATTAATACAAAGAGCCATTTCCCTATTGTTAAGTGGTCAAAGGATATATACAGACACTTTTCAAAGGAAGAAATCCAAATTATCAACAGTGATGTCAAAAAATTCTCTAAAACACCAACAATCAGAGAAATATAAATGAAAGTAACCCTTAGGCTTTACTGTACAAAACTCAGATTGTCAAAAGTTGACAAAAAGGGAAATGACACAGGTTAGGGGAACTTCATGAAAAAAGGAGCATTAATGTACTATTGGTAGAGCTGTGAATTGGTCCAACCATTTTAGGGCTATATCTCAAAAGTTAATTAAATTGTGTGTCCCTTCACAAAGTCCCTGAAAGAGATAAAAAAAATTGTCAATTATACAAATATATGTGTATTTCTAGTGCTTATAAATGTATACATACATGTATACTTGCACACACATGTAGTCATAAGGAAATGAATAATAAGGAAGTACTCATTAATTGAATAAAAACTGAAAAATTGTAGTACATAAATATGTAGGAAAATTTTGTGTCAAGAAAAATGATTTAAAGAGACTTTTTCAGAGAATGTGGGAATGCTTTTTGAACTGATTCAGTGTGAAGTTAACATAACCAGGAGAATAATTTATACTGTAACATCAACATCGCAAAAACAAAAAAGGCTAACCATCTCATAACAGGAAGCAGAATTAATCACATATTTTTGACCAATAACCAATATCGGAGTTTATTTTTGTTTGACTATACTTATGTGTTAGAAGGGGATTGCTTCCATCTGCCCAAGTAGTGAGAGGATAAAAGGAAGAAATAAATAAATGCCTGACTATTAAAAAAATTAAAAAGCAACAGGGGTGCCCGATTGAAGGAAAAGTTGCACATTACATTTTAAAGTAATTACTTGGTACTATAGTACTAACAATTTTTCTTGGGTATTGGATAGAATGCTGGAATAATACCAAATCACTTTCTGGAATAATGCCAAATCACCTTTCTCCAAAAATCTGATTTATTACTTGTGCTAGACATGAAATTCTGGTGGATGCTCTCGACAGGATAAACTTTTGTTGAACATTTTAAAAGATGTACGTAATTGAGCTAATGGAGTGAAACACAGGTTACAATAATCTAAGCAAGCAAATAAGTGAAAATTATATTTGTAAAACTGTACTTATACTTGGATGTAGTTATGTCTGATATTCTGAAAATTTATGATATACTGAACTAAATGCTAAATGCATAATGGAAGAGTTTGTTTTAAATGAATGAAAACTATTCAAGCTCACCTAGCTTAAGCTCCAATACAATGGTATCATTTCCTAAACTAAAGCTGAATTTTTAAATAAATAGGAAATAGGTTCTCTACATTTTGAGCTCCTATATTCACTGGGGCAAGTAAGTAATTGTTTTAAGTTACAAGTTTAAGTTTGCTGTATGGTCATAAATCATGGAACTAGAGTGTTTGAAGAAATGGCAGTGTATGTCACTTATAAGACAATTAAAAGATATACATTAGGATATGAGCAATCAACAACACATTATAGAAGAAAGAAATTGCAAACGAGAAGGTTGGTAAAGGACATCATAAAATAAATATATGAGAGAGGAAGACAGTTTGGAGAGATAATAAGAATAAGATTATAATTGATGGGCAATTCACATGCTTCATTGGTATCCCAGCTATGTCAAGAGAAGGCAAGGCAGGGCTCCTGTGGGGATCTTATAGGAAGCCATGGACAGGAGCCAAGAAAGGAACGGTCTGCTTGGAAGATTTGGATTTATGTCTGAAAGGACCTCCACACTGAGATCACAGATCCATCAGGGTATTTTAAAGAGGCTTTTTCAGTTTCTGATGGGTTGCAGTCAAGAAATATCCTTTATAAATGAAAATATTTAATAAAGCAAATGAAATAATAATATTGAACAGAGGAATTTGAAAGCTCTCACTCAGATAATCAAAATACAGCCAATCTATTTGCAGATAATTTGAATTTTATGAATTATATCTTGAAGAATATTTTACTACATCCCTTAACATAATTGAATAATTATAGCTATTTTAAAGCTGAAAGGGGCCTCTGAGATGAGGAACAGCTTAGTTAGACTAGAAACTGTAGACCTTGAGCACCAACGTAATGATCTATTATTCCCTGAGTGTTAAAATGGGATCCAAGACAGAATAACATATGTCCCTTGTACATGCTAGAAACTTCTGGAATCACATGGACTGCCTATTTGTTTAACTGCATAGAAGACCCATGGAGAGAACTGGATTTACCATATGAGCCCCATAGAGTTCCTTCTCTACTAGGAGCTCCCTTGTGATGACTCAGATGACTTCTCCCTGTCCCCACTTCTCACTTTCCTTTTGTGTGCTATTTACCTTCATTAGACTGTAAAATCCTTGAGGGGAAGTTCTGATCTAATTTTCCTCATTTGTATCCCTAGCACTTAGCATGGTGCCTGGTGTATTATATAGTAGATGTTGAATAAAGGTTTTGTATTGTATTGTATTGATTAGTTTGACAAAATGGAATATTTCCTATATTGCTGCAAAAAGATGTCAAGGAGGGGGAAAAAAGTGAGTTTGATGAAATTGTTTAAAAAATATATTTTATATTGTAGACTAAATTCTTACCAGATAATCCTAAAATGAAGATGGTCATTAGTAGACATATTTGCAGAAGAATAAATAACACAATAAAGATGCTTAGAAAATAAGTAAAGTAATACAATCACATATCAAATCCAGTGAATTCCTCCCTCTTATGAAGAGGTAGTTTAATGCATACTGTGAATAAAATCTTATTCTCAAAAGATTATATCTAGTAAAATAAAGTCCTAGATTAACTGGCATTTGCAGTAGGGTGCTGAATGCACTGAGACAGAATTTCTATTAATGTATTTAAGTATAATTTCATAAATACACAATACTGGATATTTAACTTGTAAGAGGGGAAATAGTTTTATAGTAAAAATGTAAATACTCCAAAATAATGATGTACATTCCTTGGTTCTAACTAGTTAAAATTTTAGGGACGCACAGATTAGAATTTTCTTAACTTTGCAAAGGAAATAAGACCTGAACTTATGGGTGAACTTTGAAGCAGTCTAATATTATTTGAGGGCCCTTAAAATATGACACTATAGCAACAGAAGAAATGTTTCCTAAAGTAGCAAGTCAAAGCTTGTTCAAGGGGTAGTTCTTGTCTGCATGTATCTCAATCAATAATCTAGGCAGCTGAATCAATAAGATAAAAAGGATACATGGGAGTTGAATTAACTTCAAAAGAAGCACTTCTATGATCCAGATTTTTACACACAGAAACATAGGCTTTAGGCTGCAACTATTAATTAAACAATATGCATAAAATATCTATTTCACAAATGCTGAGATTTATCTTAAATAAAAAAGTCCTCAAATGAGCTTTTTATATTGAATATTTATATTTTCAAATAGATTTAAGCTGCAAATTACGACAAGATTTCAAATCTCCTAGGATAATTCATCTTGATGATTGCTATTAAGAGGACTACATTGTGAACTAAATGCATTACTTTTTGAATATTATATGACTACTGTGAGTAGAGCAAATGCACAGATGGCCCAGGCCATAAAAATATAATCAAACTTTATGATATTGGTCATATCAGATTTCAGAAATAAACCAATGGCTTGAATTTGAATGCTTAGTGTGCCACAGAGTGCTAAATACTTTTTGGATTTTACTTTTGGATATATATGCGGTATACCAAATGTGCTTAATTTTCTTTCATAACATTGTCATTATTTTCTAGTGCTTCTGTTTTTGGCATCTTGGTTTCTCACACTATTCCTAGACTTTCTGTACAGAAATCGATAGGGTTGGGTGTGGTACCCAAAAGGAAAGAAATTCGACCAGTTCTCAGTACTATTATTACTTTTTATAGATGGAATTATTTTGTTTAGATTACCTTTAAACAACTACAATGTGAAACTCTAGATCATTTTATCAAGAGAGTTTATGGAATTGCCTTCCCTGGATATAAGTGAAAACTGCCTACATCGACATCTGTGTGAGGAAACAGATTAAGATATTTTCTATCCAGTCTGGTGACTGTGTCATTCAACAGTCTTGCTATGTAACTTAGCACACATTCAAAACGTTGGTTAGTTCTCCATTTAAAAATAGGGAGAACCGACATGGTATGGTAGAGGACCAGACACACTAAGACCTGTGTTTAAGTCCTTCTTCTAATATACATGGGCAGCAAGTCCAGAGTCAGAAACATTCATTTTTTCAAGTTTGAATCCATCCTTAGACCCTTACTAACTGTGTGACCCTGGGCAAGTCACTTCATCCTGTTTGCCTTAGTTTTCTTATCTGTAAAATAAGCTGCAGAAGGAAATGGCAAATCATTCTAATATCTCTGCCAAGGAAATCCAAAATGGGATCATGGAGAGTTGGACACGACTGAACAATAATAAATTTGATATACACAGAATGAGGTGTGTGATCATGGTCATTAACTTCTCAGAATACTAAACAACTCTCTAATGATATCATACTTTTAAAATGAATTGCTGATCTGCCTTCTCTGAAATACAAAGTTGTATTTTGAAAGCAATTGTAAGTAAGGGAGTTTTTATTAAAATGTATATTTAACATCGGATATTTTTTTTTGAGTTGAAAGAGACCTTGGTGAATATCCCGTGAATACTTAATTACTCCAATACTTTCATTTTTGTAGAGAGGGAAATTAAGACCACAGAGGTTAAGTGGATAAATATCTATGGTTGCAGAGGTCAACTAGCCAACTCCTTTAAGATTGTAAGTTATGAAGACAGGAGGCAGCCCACTGCACTTGTGAACAGCTCTAATGGTGAGGAAGATTTACAACATGCAGTTATAACTTGTTTGTGGCTCATTCTCTGTTCCCAGCTTTGCCTTCTATTTTAAAAGAATACACTTTTATTGCTATCTTTTGTTTTCTACATTGACACATTTTTCTCAGCATCCTTCCCTGTTCCTAGTAAAAACAATATATTTTAAGGTAAATACATACATATCTATCTATCTATCTATCTATCTATATATATATACATATACATATATATATATATATATATATGTATATGTATATATATACATGCAGTATTTCACACTTGAGGACCTTCTGCAACATAGCAGGGTAAGGGGTATCTAATTTTTTTAAAAATTGGGGCCATGTGTGTTCCTTATGATTTCACCGCATCTACTTTTGATTAATTTTGAAATTCTTTCCCTTTAGGAAGCAGTCTTCCATATTGTTTCTGGGATCCTCATTTCACTTTGTGTCATCTTTCCATGCTTTGATCTTTTCTTCATTTCTTATTGAACAATAATATTCCATTATATTCATATACTGTAGTAAGTTTGAGCATCTTCTAAATGATGGGCATCTAACTTTAATTCCAGTTCTTAGCCTAGCTCTACCTTCTGAGTCCATGAAGTCTCTTCCTTCTGTCATCTCTTGATTTCAAAACAGCTATTATTTTGCCCCTAAGTATTCTCTTCTTCAGGTTAAATGTCCCCATTTCCCTTTGATTGATTATCTCATATGTTTTCTAGTATTTTTTTTTTATCATTGAGTAAGATGAAGGTATAGATGGCATGCTTATCAAATTTGCAGTTGACTGAAAACCATGAAATCAATGATGTGAAAAGATTTTGAAAGGTTGGAGTATTGGGAAGAATTTAATCGGATGAAATTCAATAAAGACATGGAAAATCTTACATTGAGTTCAGAGAATCCACTTCCTAAGTATAGGAAGGTAGTAACAGGGTGAAATAACAGTTTTTCTAAACAAGATCTGGGGACTTGACAGGAGAAGAGAGAGGGGAGAAGCAGCCCAGGTCAGAATGCAGCAGGTTAATGCTCCTCTGCTAAAGCAGGAGTGGGATCCAGAGCAGTCCTTCACTCCCAGCCTGGGTGACAGGGGTGATGGTCTAAAAAACAACTGAAGACCCAACAAGAGTCAGTTTTGTGGTGGGCAGCCAAGACAACCACTGTACTCTTGGGCACCTGATTGTGCCAGGGTCCCCTCCCTGAAGTCAGACCACAGAGGGATCTCTGTGTTCTGTAGCATCCAGAAAAACACGACCCGGAGCATGAGGAGCCTTGTGTCTCTGTCACCTGAGGACAGATCCAAAGACTGAGGATATTTTGCCTGGAGAAGGGAAGACTCAGCAGGCTGGGACGCTGTCTTAAAGGATTTGAAAGACTGTCATGTGGAAGAAAGAGTAAGCTTTGTGTCTTTAGTCCCAGAGGACAAAACCAGGAGCTATAGATCCAAGTTACGGAGAGAAAATGTAGACTTGATGACAGGAAAAGCAGCCGAGAGCTCCAAGAACTGCAATCGTCTCAGGAGGAGACAAGACCTGGGAGGTCTCCAAGCAGAGGTCAGGGGTCCTCCTGTCAGGGATGCCTTTCAAAAAGGGGTGGACTAGATGGCCACGGAGGCTCTCCAGCCTTCATCCTGCCCTTCTCTGAAATCTGAGGGTCCTTTCATAAAATGTGGCGCCCAGCACGGGCACACAAGATATGAGAGGGACGGCTCATCCTGACCACGTTTTCTGCCTTGTTACCAAGGTCTCTGAAGTTGGTGCCCACTCTTCGTGTGGATACTCTGTAGAGTTGTGGGAGAATACAACCCAGATTTTAGGGACGTGACGTGAATAAGCGCTTTGCTTTGAGCTACGATCTGGTATTAAAGTTAAGCTCATGGGTTGGGGTTTGTTAACTATAATTTTAGGAGGACAGACTCAGAGGATACCTGCCTGCCCTCTTCCACTCCACAACTAGTAGTAATAGAAAACAGTAGTTAGCAGTTACCCCTTTGGGGACCTTACTATTGTTAATGTAGCCTCCGAAGGTGTAACTCAATGTCTCAATCTCTCTCTCTCTCTGTCTCTCCCTCTCCCCCTCCTTCTCTTTCCCTTTCTCTTCTCTCCCTCTCGCCTTCTTATTTCTATGTACCCTTTCAGCTAAAGTATTCTATGGTTCCAACAATCTAAAGCATACTGCTTCCCTTTAAAATTGATAAGGCTATGTTATGTTAAGGTTAAATATCAAATAGTAATATCAATAATAGAGAACAATAAGTAAATTCATTATGATAGAATTCATTCTTCTGTTCTCAAGGGTTATCATTTAGTTAATTAGAATTATATAAATCCAGAGTATTACGTCTGAGAATGTCTACTGTCAAAATTAAATGAAAACACATGAAATAATGATACCAGTCACTTAATACGAAATTTAAGGCATTCAAACATACTCCTGCACACATAAAAACAATTTCATTTACTTATGGCAAAATCAAGATGGAGGTATTCTAAAACCCAACTTCTTAAAGTGTGGTTAGAGATCCCACATGAAGTTTCATAATTGAAGGTGGGGATTGAAAAATTATGATTTATTATCAACATATGTTTGATTTGTATCTCTTATTTTATATTCTTATATGCCTGAGGTCACATAAAAATTTCTCAGAGGAAAAGGGCATACAAGTGGAAAAAGTTTAAGAAGCCCTACTCCATAAGAACTAATTAACTCTGAGAACCAATTAATAATTGAACAAATAATTATTTAATGCCTACTATGTTCCAGGCACTGGGAATACAAGTACAAAGAATGAAACCATTTCTACTGAAGATTATATTCTACTGGGGAGAAAACATGAATTTATATAAGTTCATATGGAAAAATAATTAGCACTTACTTGACACCTACTGTATGCCAGGCATTGTGCTAAGTGCTTTACAAATATTATCTCATTTAATCTTTGTGAGAACCCTGCAAATTACTCTTATTTTACAGATGAGGAAACTGGCAAAACAAAGTTGTGCTTGCCCAAGGTCACAGAGCTAGCTGAGGCCCTAGGGGGACTTGGATCTTCTCGAATCTTGGGTTGCTTAACCCACTACCCCATCTCTGTGCTGCAGAATAAATGCAAAAATAGATTATTAAATAAAAGGCAGCTGGGGAAGGAGGCCACCAGCAACGGAAGGGATGGGAGAACAAAAGAAAGAGCCAGGTTTCTTCAGTTTGTTAGTAGTTCATTTTGCGGTAACTATTAGCTTCTATTCAATCTTTGGCTATTCTATATAGAAACTAGAAACTTACGTCGAGCCATATGCTGAAAAAGGAAGAGCATTTTAATGTGTTGTCTGGAATACCACATGCTTTTGTTAACATTTTTTAGGGCGACATTTAAACTTCGCATGGTTTCCCAGTAGGCCAAACTCCAATGTGAAAGAGAGGAGCAGGAGCCTGTTACCCGGAAGTGGCAGAGACCTTCAGGAGCTCAGGAGCCATAGAAGCCATGGGGCGAGGGCAGAGACAGCTGGCCTGGAGAGAGACATCTGTAGCAACAGGGGAGAAAGGCAGCTCTGCGGGCAGGCGGCTAACAAAGGGGACTCTCCCCCCCCCCCCCCCTCCCGCCCCTGCTATCCCGGAAGCATGAGGGAAGAAGGGGAAGTTGGTGGTGGTGGGGTACGGCAGTCTTTTCGCCTGACTCTGGGGGGTTCCTCTATGACCCCGATGTTCTGCCTTCCCTACCCTGGGTGGTCACAAGCACTCGAAGCTTTCTTTCTGCCTCTGCTGGGCTTCCTTTACCTCTTTCCAGCTTGGGAAGAAGAGAAGCTCCCAGCTTTTAAGACTTATTGAACAATTCCATGTTTGTTGTATCTACACCTGACGTGACTTTATTGACATAGGTCACATGCCCTTCCTTCATCTTTCAAAATCAAAGCATCTTTTTTAACCACATAGAGCCTCCACACCACAAGCTGATCTTTTGTAGGATAAGAGAACCAAACAGACTGAAATGTAGGGGAGAGGGGTTTTTCCCAGGTTGCACTCCTTATTTATAATAATACATACATGCACACATATATTTGTGCATATATGTGTGTATACACACACACACACACACACACATATATATACACACACGACTCTTCCTAAAAATATTTCCTTGTTCACTATTAGCAAAGAAATTAAAAAGGATGTGCATTGAAGAAAATTAGTTTTACAGGACTCTGAATTAGTTAAAATATGCATAAACATCCAATATAGTTAAGAACAATAAAACAGCTCACAGAAAGATAATGTTTACCTAAAATAGTATCATATGACCAGAATTTATCGGTCTAACCCTCACAAATATGTGTTTAAACTTTCAAATTGAAATATACTATGCATATTTTGTACCAAATCAGGGTAACAAACCACCCCCGCTACAGCTGGGAAGGTTAAACAATAGTATTCAAACCTGATTTTGATATAACAGCTGTTCAAATGCCAGGGCATGTTTTGTTTGAAAATGTGACCAGTTTGGGAAACTGCTCCTCTGGCCATGTGCATTTATCTTTAAATAAAAATGTTTTAAAAGAATTTAAAAAATTCTGAGTAGAAGTATACTAACGAAGGTCAATGAAATCTTGGTTTGAGGTGACTTGGCAGTCATTCTCAACTTTTAAAGTTCATAGACCATTTTAATGGCACAGTTTTTCAGCACTTGTGCTCTCTCTATTGAATCCTGATTGAAAATGAAAATTACAAAAAACAAAATAAAACAAAACAAAAAATCCCACCAAACCCAATGAATCAGAATTGAAGGAAAGATGTTGAGACCTTAATAAGTTATAGCATATCCAAACTGATAATTCATGTCAGAAAAAACTGAGATATTTTGGAAAGCTCAGTCTGTGTTTTTTGTGGGGAAGGCACACTGAGAAATGTATTGTTTGAGGTTTCAATCATTTTTTACAAAGGGAGGCAGCCAACTTATATACCACACAGGCTCGGAAGCCAAGAGTTTATATTCTCATTTTGCTTTATATATGGAAACAAAGAAATAAAAATTAACAGCATAAAGGGTAACTGCAATTACTTTCTCTCTTTTTTTTTTTTTTCTTGAGGCAATTGGAGTTAAGCAACTTGCCCAGGGTCACACAGCTAGGAAGTGTGTTAAGTGTCCAAGTCCAAATTTGAACTCAGATCCTCCTGACTTCAGGGCTGGTGCTCTATCTACTTCACCACCTAGCTGCCCCTGAAATTACTCTTTTTTGTTAAACAAAGTTGTTTAAAAAATAGACTATCAGTTGTAAATTTGGAAAATTAAGAATCCAAGAATAAGTCAGTCATCTTCCTAAGGGCATTCAGAAAACATAACATGTGTGTGCGCGTACGCAGAGGGGTTGGGAAGACATTGGCAATTTGAGAAACAAAGAAAATAGAAAAAATAGCCCTTAATTCTGTGCATCCCTCCTAGTCTACTTCTACAGTAACAGGGGCAGAATAATAGGAAATGAAGATAAAAGTTACAAAGAATTACAATTTTTAGAGACAGTTAAAAATTTCAATTTAACCATTAGATTTAAAATCTGATATTCTTGCAGTGACAGACAAGTGTCCCTGTGGTTGGAGGAGCTGAATCACCTCAATCTTGACATTCTTGTGTATGTGAAATCAGAATAAGGAGGTTACAGTCAATGAAAGGATGGCTATTAGATACTCTTTGAAGAAGCAACACACACACAAAAAAAGCTGGCAGAGTGGCTTATATGTCCAGGTACAACAAAGGACTTTATCTCATGCGGTATTTGGCCATCACACACCTCATTACTAATGATGATTACTTACAAAAAGATGACCATGAAAATAATTGTAAGATGCATCAATATGAAGAGCTGAAGATGAAGCAGCAGAGAAATTCTATGAAGACCTTGTTGAATATTTTCAAATTGAATCTAATATATATATACACACACACACATATATATATATATATATATATGTATATGTATTGTGACACTTGATGACTTCATTGCAAAGGTGGGAAAAAGTAAGGATGGGGATATAGAGGTATATACAAACACACATGCACACATATGAAAACCTAGTTCAGGAAGAAGGATTGAAAAGTCAAAGACTTATAAATTACCCAGAAATCATGCAAAATAAAAAATATATCTTTAATATGGTTAAGCACCAAAAAAGAACAAAATGGATTATATTTTGACAGGAAAAGATTTGGTATTAATGTGGGAGTTAATGCCGGGCCTGGTGTCTTTACATAGAAAAGAGTATTGAGTCATCAGAGCTAAGATCAGAATTAATCAGAAACAATAGGGAAGAATAAGAAAAAGATATGACACACAATTAAAATGACTTAACACTGAGTTATTGAAACGAGTTTTGAAGATAAAAAAGAAAAATGGAGAGAAATGACAACAATTACTACAAGTAAATTTAATTCAAAAATTTGTTAAAAATTAATGGTCAAAACAAAGAAAATAAAAATGTCTAGAAGACATCTTAGCAAATATTTGATTTACTTTCCAACGGAAAGACATGGTTGCCCACAACAAAATAAGATTAATATTTAAGCTTCTTTCTAGAACCTTGTGACAGATAAAAGATAATTATGAGTATTATTTCATAAAGTAGAGAAAAAGCAATGTTAAGTAAAGCCAGCTTAAAGAAAGTTTGAGAAGCTGTTAAAAAAGCAAAATAATCCAAAGGGCACTCAAGGATGAAAATAGGAAGAGGAGTGAAATCAAAAGAAAAATTGAAAATATCTGTAAGAACCATTAAGAATTGTTTTCTCCATTAAAGATGGACCTGCATCTGATCTTTAACATCACAGTCACACATGGGCTTATAGAGGAAATAGAAATGACATTAAAGAGAACAAAAATGGCAAAAGCTGTCAGGGTGCACCAATTACATATAAAAGAGATCCATGTTACAAGTGATATAAAAGTGTTGAGAAACCAACTAAAGGGGTGGAAGATGCAAAAGGGCAAGGAAGAAAATCTTGGAGTGTCAATTCTGACAAAAGATGACCTAATTATTGAACTATGTTTACTCTCACAGATATGCAAAAGTCTTCAAGACAGTGATCTATCTATATATGAATCCTCAGTGAAGATGTTATTTAGGAAGAAGCAGAGTTTCACAAGCATTATTAAAAATGGATCAGATCACTATGCCCAAAGGGCTATAAAACAGTGCATACCCTTTGACCCAGCAGTGCCATTACTAGGCCTGTATCCCAAAGAAATCTTATAGGAGGGAAAAGGACCCACATATACAAAAATGTTTGTAGCAGCTCTTTTTGTGGTAGCAAAGAATTGGGGAAAAAAAGTGGATGCCCATCAATTGGGGAATGGCTGAACAAATTGTGGTACATGAAGGTAATGGAATATTATTATTCTATAAAAAATGATGAACAAGCTGATTTTAGAAAGGTCTGGAAAAATTTCCATGAACTGATGCTGAGTGAAACAAGCAGAAGTAGGAATACATTGTACAAAATAACAGCAAGAATGTGTGATCATCAACTTTGAAAGACTCGGTTCTTCTCAGTGGTTCAGTGATCCAAAGCAATCCTAATAGACTTTGGACAGAAAATGCCATCTGCATCCAGAAAAAGAACTATGGAGAGTGAAGGTAAATCAACACATGCTATGGTCACTTTTTTTTTCTGTTTCTCCCCTCTCCCATGGTTTTTTCCTTTTGTTCTGATCTTTCTCTCCCAACATGATTCATAAAGCAATGTGTCAAAATAAATTAATTTTAAAAATGTATCACATCTTTACCTTCACATAATGAGCTGAAAAAAGTAGACAATATAAGATCCCATGCTTTACTGATTTACTGTTAATTGGTTATTGTTTATTGACTAAGAAAAAGGATTTGACTTGGTTAAACAAAACAATTCCTCAATAGCTCCTTTAAAAGAAGCTGTCTGTCTCCTGTGTCTACATCAAGTTCACTGAAGATTCTTTGGAAAACAGAACATCATAAAAGTTTTGATTTTGATAACCCTAGACTCAGGAACAGAGAAGAGGAAAAGGACAGGTAGATTGTTACCCTTTAGTACTTTCCATCATGTCCCACTTGATTATTTTGTCTATAACTAGGTATGCTCTTGTTGTCTTCCATGAAAAAATGTAAACTTTTGTAAAGATTATTTCTTTTCTTTTCTTTCTTTCCATTTTTTTTTTTTTTTTTTTTTTTTTTTTTTGGTCCCTACGTCTCCAGTGTTTATAGTGCAGTGTCTGGTATGTAGCAGAGACTCAAAAAAAAAAAAAAAATACTTGTTGATTGATTGCTGAGTGACTACTAAGTACCAAAAAGTATGGCAGAAAGACATTCCTAAGTCTAAATCTAAATGCTCAGCCCGTTGTTGCTATAGTCATTAATGACAGTGGTTGGATAAAAGGCAAAAAACGAAAAAAGAATTCTCTGACTATAAATTATAGAGTCTTTTAAATGTTAGGTCAGAGCAATACTGTTTGGACCACATAATGACTAGTGGTACACTATCTTTTTTACTTTCAACCCCAGTTTACAGGATGAAATTCATGAAATTCCCTGCTTTATGCTTGGACTATCACAGAGGGTGGCATTTCCCCCGAAGGTACTGAACCAAGCCAGACCTATGTGACCTAGCGTCTGTCATTTAGCTACTCCTTCAGGTCCTAATAGAGAAGCTGGCATCTCACATTCTGTTCCATTGTACAGGTGCCCATGTTAGAGACCAACAGAAATGACATCTGTTTCTATTTTGAATGAAGCACTACTACATTGAGACATCTATCAGGCTCCACCAGGCAAGTATGATTAAAGACAGCATAAAATCTAGCAAAAGTAGATAGGTTTTATGACATGTCAAAAAAGCCTATTTAGAAGAAACAATAATATATTGATCTTGCTAAATTCTGTGGTACATAAATAGGTTTATTAAATTATATTCAATAATAAGAATAGGGATACTTCAATCACTAAGTATATTTTCATAGTTTAAAAAAATACTAAAAGTCATTATCACTTCCATCAAGTAGTCGTAAAAATGAGTAGGTAAAAATGCCTAGATTTTTACCACTGGCTGTTTTTTTTTTCCCCTTTAAAGCTTGAAGATAAAACTAGAGCAAAGATTCATTTTTATAAAAGAGAAAATGATGTACTAAAAGAAAGACACTAAATCAATTTTAAGCACTAAACACAATTTATGCCTGACTTTAAAACTCATCCTCAAAACATTAATCTATACAAAGGCCAGAAGCTGAATGAAGCATAATTTGTGAAACTGATACCTTTCATCACAACCTCTAGCTGAAAAGGTCATTAGATATATTATATCTAAGTGAGCAGCTTATCCCTGCTTCATTACTGATAATTAAGACAAGTAATATTTTCTTGACAGTAATGTGTCCAGTTAGAGATATAGTCTAGTTTGCATAAAATAAGCATTAATTACCATAGTACTAACACAGATTAAAAATATTAAGTACCTGTGTAACATGGCTTCATTATTTTTTTCTTAATTTCTTTAAAGAATTAGCAGGCTCGGTAATATAATGTCTGTATTGGGAAATTCATTTTCAGTCATGTATTGAAATTTATCACATACATAATACTAAACAGATATTCTAATAACACAAACTAAAATGAAGGCATATATAAACAGGCATTATTGAAATCCTTTGTATGAGCTTGTTTAACTAAGCCACTTGAAATTTCACTCACTGGCCTGGATTGTCTCTAATCCTTAAGGCTTTTGGATCCAAGTGAAGTGTTGAGTTAAGGTCTCAATAAATGGCACTCTTTAAAGAATTTGAAAGAATTAAAGGTTGTACAAAACCATTTCCTTGACAACTGGCAGCTGGCTTTTTGAGGGAAATAGAAAGCTGATAATAATAACTAAAACATGATTATAAGTGAACAAGCCTTCCATAAATGTAGTATTCTAGAAATCAGAAAACATGGCTATTGGGTTAGGTGCCTGGATACATGACATTATACAATTCAATTCAACTTAATTCAATTCAATTCATAATCTCCTTTCCACAGGACAGCAAATCTGATACTTGAGGAGAGAAAGGGAGAACATATCCTCTTAAGTCTTCTCTTCTCAGGGCTAAATAAAGTCAATTGCTTCAAATGATCACTACACACATGGTTTCTGGTTCTCTCACCATCATGGTCACTTGTGAACATCCATTATAAAATCTATCCCCCCAAATATGAGATCTGACTGGGGGAGAACAGAGAAGCATTATCAATTCCAATGATATGGACACTTTTTGGGGGGAGGTTTGGTGGGGAGATTAGAAGTGATTTCATTGGTGTAAGGAACTGGTGAAGAAACTACCAGACCATATAGACACCTACTCTGCAACTTGTAGCCTTAGAGAATATAGGGAGTTGCTCAATGACAATGTATTAGAGTTGGTTTTGGCTTAATTTGAGGTGAGTTCTCTTTATCTAAAAGGGATAAAGATAAAGTTTTACATTTTATCTAAAATTGAATTTCATAAATATAAAGTAGGAAACACATGGTTTGATGGCTTTGAAAAAGAGATATGAGTTTTAGTGTCCTGTAAACTCAATATGGATCAGTAGCATGACTATATTATTATTTTGGTGACTAGTGATCTATTCTGATAGGCATGCCTTCTTTTCTCCCCTTGCCATCTCATCTTGTCCATGCTACTGCATCAATCCTCCACAGAGGACCACCCTAATATGGATACCTTCTCTGGGTCTTTTCTCCCCTCCACTGTGCCAGTGCAGCTAACATGGGGCCCAAAACAGCTCATGAAACCTTAGGCTTATGTGGAGGGAAGAGGAAGCTTGGTAGAACAGACAGAGCTGGCTGCAGATCTGGGCAATCTCAGTTGCTGGATGATCCTTATAATGCTTCAGGCGTGTGGATGTGGCCAATCCATGCCATCCTGTGTCTCTCCACTGCCTTTTACTGACCCCTGATCATGATCACTTACAAGCAATGGTATTACACAGTTGGGACGCATATGACATCCAATGAACAGTAACGTTAAGAAGGATTCTACTTCAGCTTCATTGTAGTGATGACGCACTCTCTTACCCCTATTTAATTCGGGACCTAGCTCAGTACCCAAGTGCAGTCAAGATATTGGTGCTGATGGACTAATACAAAGGACCGTCTGTTCAACTATATAGAGTAGTCTGAGAAAATCAATCGGCATGCATTGATTAACTGCCAGGGGCTGTTGTTTGTCCTTTGTTCTCGAAGAGGACCGGGACATCGGACAGGGGATGCCACAACATGCGAGTGGACTGGCTTTAAGTGAGGAAGGGCTGCGCAAAGTCACCTGCCTTACTTTTCCCTCCAGAACCATCTGGGTCCAGTGGCTAGACAGAGATCAGGAGGCCTGGGGATGGCCCTGGATGCAGGGGGAGATCATGGCCTTTGGAAGTTCAGATCTAGCATGTGCCAGGCAGTGCTTGAAGCTCTGGGTATACAGATTATGGAGATTAGGAAAAGCCTAATGTAGGAGATGGTGTTGGAGCTAAGCCTTGAGGAACATTGAGGATATAGGGAAGCAGAAGGGAGGAGGGTGCACACTGCTAGACAAAAGACATAGAAAAGGGAAAGAGTGCCTCATGGATCAGGAGACAGTCTGGCTGGCCTGTGGATGGTTAGAAGGAGAATTATATGTTAGAATTCTGGCAAGAAGAGTTTGTATTTGATTCTAGGGAGCCACAAGAGTTCATTGAGAGCAAAGTGCTACAATCAGACCTAAACTTCAGGAATATCACTTTGGCAATTGATTTGGAGAGGGGAGATGCCTTAAAGTATTATAATAGCTCTATTTGAGAGGTGATCGAGGGCATAAAGGAGGATAATTGCCAAGTGAGTAGAGAGGATAATAAAATTATAAAAGTAGAATTAACATTTGTTCACAGATAATTCCGAGATTGAATTTGGGTGCTCGGAAGGATGGTGGTGCTCTTGACAGAAACAGGGATGTTCAAAAAGGAACATCTAGTTGGGAAGGTCAAGTAGGCAATCAGTGATACAGAACTTGAGCCCAGGACAGAGATAAAGACTGCATCCATATGTGGGAGTCATCTGCATAGAGATAATATAATTGAACCCATAGGAGCTGCTGGGATTACCAAAAAAACAATCAGAAGACAAATAAGGGGGCACAGGAAAGAACCTGGCATATACCTATAGCTAGAGGACAAAACATGGATGGCGATCCAACAAAGACCACAAAGGAGTGAACAGACACGGAGGAGAAAACACCCAGAAGGAAAAGGCGGCAAAGTGTCAAATGTAGGAGAGAGGCAAGAAAGAATGAGGACTGAGAAAGGCCATGAGGAGGGATGTGGGGAGAGCAAGGCAGAGGGGTGTCCGGCTACTCAGAGGCAGAGGAATAGAGGACAGCAGCATGAGGGTTCATGGGCGATTTTTTAAGGACAAAGAAGAGCCAAGCAGTTTTCTAGGTCGGCAGGGATAAAGCCAACATATAGGGAGAGAATGACAAATGAAGATCCATGGAGAATGGTTTGTTGGGGAAGATGGAGAAGTTGGGGTTAAAGGTGTGTTTTTTGGGGGGAGTAGAAAGAGGGCCATCTCTTCATCAGGGACCATTGTAAGGAACTGATGGAATATAATGTCAAAAGGTGGACTGTGATGGCAAGGGGGTGATTGAAGGTTCTCAAGGCAAATGATCTCCAGGCTCTCAGTAAAGTACTGAGGTGAACGCGAGAGAGAATGGCAAGGAAGCTGAAGAAAGAGGCCACAGTCTGGAAGAGGTGGGACGGGTATTCCAAGGAGGCTTTTCTTGGTTGGAAAGGATGCCATCTGCAGCTGGTCAGTGAGGGACAAAGGACCCTTCTGCCTTGCTTTCCACCACCTGGACTGAGTCCCTTCTCAGCAGCATGCAGAAGCAGAATTGTCAAATGCAGCTGCCCACCTCTCTCCACTCCTCACCACGTTTTAGGAGTAAAGGACACTTGCAGAGGCAGAACAGGGCAAGGAATGGGTCAGTAACATCTCACATTTTGATGACACTCTGAAGGCATCAGGGAGGATGGAGAGGAAAGATTCTGGATTTGGAGTAATATCCAGCCTTTCCCTCTTAAAACTGGGTGGACTCAGGACAAAGTTCTTGAATTCTCTTAAATCTCTGAAAACTTTGTAAGACCTACCTACTCAGCTATGTTAAGTAATTCTTGGTGGAAGGAATTTTTATACCAACGAAATCATAAATACTTGATCATACTAGTTACATACATGTATCACTAAATTTTATTGGTAATACACAGAAATGCTCAGGATTCATGTCGGTTACTTTATATTTTAAAATGTTGCTGAAGTTGTTCCAAAGTGCTTCAAATGCATAATTTCATTTGATCCATATAATACCATCAAGCAACGATTAATCATTCCTTTAGAAATAAGGGAAACTGAGGTTCAGAGAAGCCAAGGAGCTCACTTTAGGTCACACAGCTAGTAACTTGTGGAGTTAGTATACAATCCCAGTTTTTATAAATAAATGCAAATGAAGAGATTGACCAAAAACCTTCTTTGGCACCTCCTCTGACACCAATGTCACTTGTTACAATCAATGAATCTTAATGGATTAAGTGTCAACTATGTGCCAGACAATGTATATTATTATTAAATTTTAAAATTTTAATAAGCAAACACAGAAAGACTATTATTATTGTTTAAAAATAAATTATGAGATTATAACAAATCAAAGTATGGAACAACCCCTTGTCCTACTTCAACCTGAAATCTTCATAGTGAATGAAATGTGATATAATCACTGGTCTCTTTTTCATCTACTTCCAATATATTCTGCTACAGTGTCTGGTTCTTCTGCCAGATTACATGATATTACTATTGTAATATTGTCTATTAAGAAAGCAGCTCTGAAAGATTCAAAGGCCAATATTTTTTGGGAAAAAACACTGTAGAGGTGATATGCTAATTTAACAGTCACTGAAATAAATACTAGTATATTTTGATTGCACAGAAGAAAGAATGGTAACGTTTAGAAGGTTAAAAGTATAGGAATAATGAATTTCTAATAGGCATCTGTTTTTTTCTTTCTCAGAGTATTTTGGCTAAAGCCTGATTTGCATGAAAACATAAATAACTTCTTGCTTTAGACTTAAGAGCATCAGGAAGCTTTAACAGATGGTCTGATTTAAAAATCATTTATTAATATAATTCACGTTTAATCAAAATGCTATCAAATTTCTTCTTTAAATTTAATCATGATGTTAAATACAATGCTTCTATCTTAAATATTTTTCTGTTCTTTGCATTCAGAAGTCAAAACTCTTGAGTCTTTCACCCTTTTTAATTTGCTTTGGTATCTCTGACCATCTTACTGTGACACTAACTAAAATTAAAACCAGAGAAATGGCTTTCCTAAAAATCACAAAGTTTAATGCAAAACCACAAAAACATGTTGAGAAACTAAAAAATTGCATTTTAAAAAGGTACCTAAATGAGGTTGAATTAGCCAAGTCTTTTATGGCTCTAAACCTGATAATCTTCATAAGCTTATGTCCCTCAACTCTGAATTTTATCTCTTTAGGTTTTTAAAAATGAAGCAACAGTAGGGCTAGGCTTTCTAAGCTTCCAACCATTTGGATTCAGTTAATGGAAGGAGATGAGAAGCTCTGCTTCTTCAGCCCATCTCCCAACCAAACCATAGGTGAACACTGAAGGAAAAAGAGAAATAGGAAGGAAAGCAATATTGACCATTTCTTTCTGCTCCTTACATACTTATTGACCTAAGTTCACATACATCCTTTTCTCCAGCACAATCCTTTTTTCACCTCCACAGAACATTCATTGTTGTTTTATTTTTATTTAAATTAAATTTTATTTTTCAAATGAAAATCTGTCTTCTCTTCTTACAAGTAAAATAGAATTCCCTGCTAAAATTGCTAAAATTGAAAGCAAAACTTTCCCATAACAGCAGGTCAAAACACATACACACATTTCTCAATCTGAACTCTTGAGTTCATCAGCTCTCTACCAGAATGTGGACAGCCTGTTGTGCCACAGATCTTCCGGAATTGTGGTTGGTCTTTGCATTGATCTGAGTCTCCAAGTCTCTCAAAGTTGACTCTTTACAATATTGTTTTTAGTATATGATTTATTTTCCTGATTCTGTTCACTTCATTCTGCATCAGTTCATACCAGTCTTCTCAAGTTTTTCTGAACCTATTCCATTCATTCTTTCTAACAAAATAATCATATTTCATTCATCACATTCATACAACTCATTTAGCCAATTTTAGTTTTCAATTCTTTGTAACCATGAAAAGATCTGCTATAAATATTTTTTATTTTGTGAAATAAATATATTTGATCTCTTTAGAATACAGATTTAGGAATGGAATTGTTAGGACAAAAAGGTATACACAATTTATATGTTTTTTTGTTTGTTTGTGGTTTTTTTTGGCATCATGCCAAATCATTTTCCAAAAAGGCCAGTTCACAGCTCCATTAACATATTTACACATTAATATACTTGTTTTCCCACAGCTTCCATTGCATGTCATTTTCTTTTTTTGTCAACTCTGCCAATCTGATGGATGTGAGGTAAAATTCCAGAACTGCTTTAACTTCCATGTCTCTACTTATTAGTGATTTAGAGTATGCTTTTACATAATTGTTGTTAGCTTGGCTTTGTGAAAACCTCTTTTTAAATTATTGTTTAGCCATTTAATTAATTAATTAGGGAATGCCTCTTATTCTTATAAATTTTAATTTGAATATCTTGAAAAGGGATTTTTATCAGAGAAAATAGCCATAAAGATTTCCCCAGTTTACAAACTTCTCTTCTAATTTTAGCTGCATTGATTTTGTTCATGCAAAGTCTTTCTTATATTATGAATCTGTTATGTTCTAATGATGAACCTTTCTATTTCTTAATCATACCAAATTGTTTTTGATGATGTAATATAGTTTGATATCTAGTAGTATTGGACCCCTTTTGTACTTTTTTCCATTAATTTTCTTGATAAGTTTGACCTTTTTAGATCTCCTGATGAATTTTGTTATGGCACTGAATAAGCAAATTAACTCAGGTAGTATTGTCATTTTTATTATATTTGCTTGACCTACTTTGAACCATTAATATTTTCCAATTTGTTTATATATGTCTTTATTTGTCTTAAGAATGTTTTGTAATTGTGTTCATATATTAGTAATTTAAAAAGAATTTCTATTCCCATATCTTTCTGCTGGATTTTGTTGGTAACATACAGAATTGCTGATGATTTGTGTAACTAATAATAGTAATAGCTAACATTTACATAGTGCCTAATATGTGCCAGACAAGGTCCTAAGTGCTTTACAATTATCTCTTCTGATCTTGACAATAACACTAGGAGAGAGGAGCTATTATTATCTTCATTTTACAGATGAGGAAACTGAGGCAAACAAAAGTTAAGTGATTTTTATCACAACTAAGTGTTTGAGGCTGAATTTGAATTCAGGTCTTCCCAATTCCGGGCCAGTTCTCTATTCACAGAATCTTTTACCTGCCTAATTTATGGTTTAGATAAGGTTTTTTTTTTTGTATGCAATGTTGATTATTACTATATTTCTAATTGTTTTAATTAGCTTTTTAGTTAACTAGGGTTCATATTATCTATGAAGAGTCATAATCTTGTTTCTTCTTTGCTTAAGCTTATTCCCTCAATTTATTTTTTCAATCTATTGCTACAACTGGCATTTTTAACACTATATTGAATAGTAACAGTCATACAGGGTACTCTTGCTTCATTCTTGATGTTACTGAAAGGCCTCTCTATTTTATCACCATTATTATTATTTTTATATTTTATAACTTCACATTTTTGTAAATACTTATACATTTCACTTAGAATGTCAGTTTTATTGAAATATAATTTGGTGAAATAGCTCCCAAATAATTTTTCTGCATTGATTGTGAATTTACTTCTTCATTTCTGATACTGGTAATTTGGTTTTCCTCTTTTAAAAAAATCAAGTTAGCCAAAAGCTTATCTATTTTTAGGTTTTTTCCTTTAAAAAAAAAAACTGTAGCTAGGGGCAGCTAGATGATGTAAAGATAGAGCACCAACCCTGAAGTAAGGAGGACCTGAGTTCAAATCTGGCCTCAGACACTTAACAACACTTCCTAGCTGTGTGACCCTGAACAAGTCACTTAAACCCAATTGCTTTAGCAATTCAGCCAAAAAAAAAAAAAGTGTAGCTTACTAGTTTTATTTTTGAAATCAAAATTTTTTTTTGTTTTCAAAAATTGCCTCATAAGTGTTCCATTTAATAAATATTCTATCTTATTACCTATAAGTTTTTAAATTAAATATAAATCAAAACAGAATAACTTATTCCAGAACCATTTGCATTTGAGTCACATCAAAACAGTCAAAATGAGATGATCGTGATAATAATACTGACAACAACAAAGACACACAACATATAAAACTATCAGGGAGAAACTATAGCTGTGAATTTCAAGACTTTTAAACTTCTTGAAACCTAAGCTCAATGATAAGAATAACTTTGAAGTAATTAACACCTATCTCTTACCTGCCATCATTAACTTTTACAATTGAAAAATGAATAACAGATTTAGAAAATATCCAAATGAAAATACATGTAATGAAATAGAGGGTTCCTTGACTGAAGCAGCTTTAGAAAGATTAACATTTTTTCACTGAGTAAAGGGAAGAGATTTGAGCACATGTAATTTTAACTTCTTTTAGACATTACTTCATAGAGCACTAGTAAAGGCTGATAAGATGTATATATTCCTGGATTTGTTGAATTTAAACAAAAGGGTTCTTCTCAGATAGAACCTATGAAGATCCAAGTATAGAATCAAAAAAGCCTTCATGGGTGATAACCAATTCAACTTAACCAACAATATGTTGACAAAGAACAGTTAAGTCGTATGCATGTTTACAAGAACAAATAATAATTTTTTTTTCCATCAGAGATTACAAAAAGATTATTAACCTTAAGGAGCCTGGAGAAGCACTGAAAACACAGATTTTGCAAGAAAATGGTAAAAACCATATAACAAATAAGCTGTAAACTGCAAAAACTTCGCATGTACTGATATCTTGAAAGATATGACCAGATATTAAGAATTATAAACCAGAAATTCCTTATCCTTCATTTACTAAGAGATGACAAATATCTGCATTATAAGACCTAAAACCTAATAGTGGTTTCAAATGGCCTTTTCTCAGTCTTCATTCTTCTTGACCTCTTTGTAATATTAGACATTGTTGATTGTTTTGTCCTTCTATATTGTCTCTCTTCTCTGTTCCTTTTTAAGTCTCTTTTGCTGGCTCTTTATGTCATCTTTACTAAGATGTCCCCCAAAGCTCTGTCTTCAGCCCTCTTCTCTTTTCCCTATATACTATCTCACTTAGTGATTTCATGAGCTCCCATAGGGACAATGGTCATCTCTATTCAGATACTTCTCAGATCCTCAAGTCCATTCTTAAATGTCTTTTCTGCATTTTAGCCTCAAATCAAGAACTGTCTTTTACACACTCAAAACAGCTGCCCAACATCTCAAAGTTAACATGTCCTGAAACTACTCATTATTTTGCCTTCCCTTCCCAACCTTTCCTATTATGGTCAAGGGTCCTCGCAGTTAAGAGACTTCCCTCAGTATCTCCCTGTATTTTGTTTTGCACACACCCAACATTTCCAATCTGTCCCAAAACTTCTGTGTTGTTTTCTCACTCTCTCCCGGTCCACTTTCCCTCCTCTGCATTCGCAGTCACTTCTCGGTGACATCCTCATCCCTTGGTTGGCCCTCCTGCTGGAAGTCTCTTGCTCCTGCTGCCCCACTACCACACTAACTCCTTTAGTGGCTCCCCATTGCTACTGGGCCCAGATGTTCCTCAGCTGGGTCTTTTGTTTAGCTCCCGCCTTTTTGGTTTCCTTCCTATGCTGCATAATTTGGCCACACTGACTGACCTGCTTGGCTCCTCTTCTGACTCTGTGATGGCCTCCTGGCCATCTCCACAGGCTCTCCTCCTCTATGCGGTTTGGCTTCCTTCAAGGCTCGAAATCCCTCATCTGTGGAAACCTTTCCTAGTTCCCCTCACTGCCTTCCTTCTGAGATTATCTTTTTTCTTCACTCTCTGGAGCTTATATTTATATAACAATTTACCTGATGAAATCTCCCTCATTAAAATAGGAACTCCCTGAGACCAGGACCACTGTTTTTGTCTTTATTTGTATCTCCAGGGCTGGGCACATAGTAAGCACTTAATGTTTACTGAATGATTAATCCCAAATATCTCCAAGAATGAAATACTCATCCTCTCTGCTACAGGATTTTTGTCCCAAATATGCTTTTACTTTATCTAGAGAAGATGAGTTGTCATCGCAATACTTTTATTCAATTACAAAAAGCAGTCATTGCACATACCTGCACAATAGCTCGCAGTACATTACACACATAACTAACACCTATCTTCCAGAAGTTTTGTGAGGCTTTGCAAAGTGCTTTGTAGATTTTAGAGTACTCAGTAAATGCTAGCTGCTATTTATGTTTATCCATTTTTTTTAGGGTATCTTCTCTTCTCATTTTAATTGTTTGATTCTAATTCACTGATGCAGAGAGAATATACCTGAATTCTAAACATCACTGATATGAGAATGTAGAGAGGAGCTTTTCAAAAGGCAAGAGGAGGAGGAGAATCAGCTTTTAGGTGAGGTCAAAGAGCTGAATTCTGCCTGGTCTTCAAAGCAACATAGGAAATGAAATCCCACTCCACTGAAGGCTCACAGAGAAATGAATCCCATCGACCTTACGACCTGCATAAAGTACTTGGGCGGCTTTTCTCCTGCACGGCCGTGATCCATCTTGCAGCACTCTCTCACAAATGCAGCAGTGACAGCCTCTGCCAGGCTTGGTACTATAGTCCTCGGACTTCAATACCACTTGCCCAGGCTTCCGCCTGATTTTGTGGCATTCCCTTTGGGCCCTGCACCTGATCTGCCAGCTTAGGCTGGAGTTGGGGAATCAAAGGCCGGGAAGACCAATTTTATTGATTACACCATAAGTAAAGTTATCGATGACAGACATCCATAACAAAGAAGATCATGAAGCCTGCACTGATGTCCAAGGGATGCTACAGCCATCATGGGGAAGTGAAGACCACTGGCTTTTACATACAAATTTACATCTAGGGCAAGAGGCAGGAGCAGTTAAAGGACAGAGGAGGCCTCTAGGACAAGAGCCCAGGTAATTATCTTCACCATTCCCAACTTACTAACCTTCTCATATCTGACTCCTCTCCCACACTCTATCTCCAGCTATAAGGATCCATTTGCTGTTCTTCAAATATAACACCCCATCTCCTGACTCCATGTTTTGCACTGGCTGTCCTCCCGTGCCTGGAATCTTGTACTATCTCTGGCTTCCTTCTACACCTTCACAAAGTCTACCTTGTGTAGGAGGCCTTCCCTAGTCTTCTGAGCTGATATTGTCCCTTTGGAGATTACCTTCCACACAATCTCTGAGAGTATGTATACATGCGCGTGCACACACACACACACACACACACACACACAAAAAAATATGTGGATGTATGTCTACTTACTTACCTGCTGCTACCTCTTATTACAATGTGAACTACTTGAGGGCAAGGTATTTTTGCTTCTCTATATATCCAGCACACAGCATAGTACCTGCCAGAGTAAGTTCTTAATCAATGCTTATTGATGAATTTCCCTTTTTCCTCGACTTCATCCTAACTGTCCACCCTCTCCCACCCCCAAAATATTTCTGCTCTTTGTAAATAGGGCCTATGTTAATTTTGTGCCTATACTTTAAGCACCAAGGACAGTAACAGGGCTTTACGTAACAGGGCTCAATAAAAATGTTTTGTTGGCTTCAGATTAACAAAAAATTAAGGAGATGGAATGGGAACGAGGACTTGATCTGAAAGAGAAGCAAGGCTTACTTAATTAGGAGGAAAAGGAGAAAGACTCTAGAAGAAAGAGAGGGACTTTAGGGGAAGACAAGAAAGAAGAAAGAAGTTGATAAGACAAGGTAAAGGAAGTTGGGTGTGGTTGTTGAGGTGTTAATGAAATGAGATGTTGTCAATGATGTGAGGGGGGTTCACTCAAGATTTCCTTTGGCCTCCTCAGAGCCTCCTCTTTTCTTATTGCACAGTGAAGCCTTTCTTCCAGTTTTAAAAATTGTGTGCACTTGTAACAACTTATACATGAAGGAAGCCAGAAGGACAACATCTAGTTTCATTTTGGAATGGTTTTTTTGGGAAAAAAGGGTTAGTAATAATAATAAAACAAGACAAGAGTAAGTCATGTGAGTTATGCAAGGTTTAGCTGCAGTGATTACCATAGCAACACCACAGCCACAATATGTACAAAATACACCTAGCACCCTTTACAACTTCATGTGCCAATGTTCTGTCATAATGAGTCCTAGAAATCTACATTAATGAAAGCAATATACTTGGTTTGGTAGAGATAGGTCATATTTCCCTCCTTTTAAATACTATACTAAATAAATGATATGGGTTAAAATATATGAAAGTATATTTTGTTAGATATATTTCTTATCCTATTTTGTGGGTTTCTTCAAGTTACACACAAAAAACCCATGTTCCCTCTCTCAGAGAATACCATGTCAATCTGCATTAAAAAAATTATAATTTAATTCATCAGGATAAAAGATATGAAGGGATCAAGCTGGGTTGCCCTTTAGAATCATAACATATGTAAACAAGAGAGTATAAATGTGATTTTTTTTTTAATGTGATCAAATTGTTTTGGCAAAGCCTCCCAAATGTACACATAATGTCTACTTTCCTGCTTCTTCTTTTTATTAAAGAAAATGTGTCAGCTGAAAAAGGGGTGATGACTGGTAGCATCACACTTTAAGGCTTTTCCATTAAAATGCCAAAAGCATGAAAGCAATTTAGCATACCAAGTCAGAGGTAATTTTTTCTACACTTAGTATGTGAAGAATGTGTCTTGAATACTCTGGTGTGAAACCATTATTAAATAAAGTGTTGAAAGTTAAATGGCTCTGTACAGCACCTATCTTTCAGTTCATCTTCACTAAAAGAAGACTTCAGGAGCATCTATTACTTTGTGTGTACAGGTAGGGACAAATGATGCCCTAGCAAAAGACCATTTAACAGAAAGAATGTGAAAGGCCTGATCTTTGGTTTGTAGCTATGATTATCTACTTTTTCCTTAAGGTCTATTATGGAAAAGACATATGTCTTTGAATATATGTGATATACTGTGATTCAGCAGGGAGGCTTTAATTGTGGGAATGAAACAGAACCTCTAATAATCTAAGAATGAAGTGATGATTTCATGGTACCATTCACAAACGTTTCTCAGGGGGAACCACTGAATGTCTTAGGGCTTTCTATCTCTTTTCATTGTGCCATTATTGCAGGGCACCAATGGACCTTATGGCCATTCCTAAGTCCTGTTTTATTCTTGCCTTCACCCACCTATCCCCTTATTCCAGTTATACATCTCTCTGAAAATGCCTCTTATGGAACTTCTGGGGCATAATTTATTGCTAATAATAAATTATTGCTAATAATAGAGTGCAGCCTACATTCAACCTTTCTCCCTCTATCCATTGATTTTTAGGTAAATACCAGCTAATTCTCCAGAGATTGTGGTATTCTTTGACTTGTAAACATTCAGCATTATTAGAAGACTATTGGAGTCTTTAAAAGCAAAGAGCAATTTTTGAAAGATAATTTGGCTTGTTCTTTTCTCCTGCTCAAAGCAGGGCCCAGTTCACTGTCCATCTGTAGTTTCTATGCATCCAATGATATATCACATCTTTGAACAACAGGAGCTCTCCAAACCCTTGGATTTTCTTTCATGAATACAAAGCCCCATTTTATTTCATTTTTTTTTTTTTTGGGTGACTGACCATAGAGTTCATTCAGGAGGCTCAGCAATGAGCAAGGCCTTGATGCAATAAGTAAAATATCATTCCCAAAGATCATCTAAGAGAACTTTGCCAGCCATGGCACTGTGCTGATAGAACTACCCAGAGACCAGGCACTGGAACAGAACTTTGTGGAAATATCATGAGAGAAGTGACAAATACTCTCACTTTTAAGTCATGCTGTACAGTTTAGAAAGCTCTTTCCTCATTACAACATTGAGAAACCAATGATGAGCTCTTCTAATTCATGCTTCTCTGAGTTTATGCTAATATAAGCACTGTTATTTTCTCATTATAAATAAGGAATTGGAGGTTCAGAGGTTCAGAGGTGTCTGATTATGTAAATAGTAAATGTCAGTTGGGACAGTACCCCAGCTCTTCTGACTTTAGTTACTGACTTTGAGAAATCTCAGTTTAAAAAAAAGTAGACATTAAAATACTGGTATTTTATGATGTAAATCATCTAAATAACCAATCTCTCCTCCCCCCCCCAAAAAAAAAACTGTAGTATACACTAGTAAGTTAAAGAACTGTATTGTAAAAATGATAAACATCTGGTATATTTAAAGCCATATTTCTATGCAATTGCTTTCATATATGAGGTTATTATTGAATATGGATAATGAGATTAAAGTATGTCAACTGCAATCACATCATTATTTCAGAAACAACTTTCATATCATGACAGTTTTTGCTATTTTAGTTTAGTTGTACTTTGGTTCATCATTTAACATACCAAATAAGAGAATATATCAAGCTATACAAAAATCATTCAGGGCATATTATCATACCTGTTAATCAAAAGAACAAATCACTGAGTATTTTGAAAAAAAATCTAAGAGTTTCTCAAATTCACATGTGTTCACAAAATATCTTGCTTGAAAAGTTTATCTGTGAAGTGCTATTTTCTCCCCCCATCCCATATTAGAAGAACCTAGTTAATATTACAACAAATTACTATGTGATCCTAGATTTCCAAGTCCCCAAAGATATGGTTATTATTCCAAGCACTAAGTGACACTGTAGTCTTCAACACAAGAAAAGAATATGTATAATTTTCTTAGCAGATTTGATCTACATAAGCAAAACATTGATTTACTAGGATATAAACAACAGAGTGATAAATATAGATTTGGTGACTTGATTGCCTTGGGCTACTTCCCTTAGGCCTGTTTTGGTCCTAATTAAAGGCCACAAAGTAACCTCCTACTAAGTCATGATAAAGTCAGGCACTATCTTTCTCCTGCTTTATTCCATTTCTTCCCTCCCCATAAAAAGAATGGGGTTAAAAAAATAAAAGCTTCTAATTATGGAAAAGGAATGGTAAGTTTTCACTCCCTTGATACTATTGAAGACCTAAGCTTAGTCACATCAGCAAATAACAGTTACAGAGTTAGGTTCTGTTTGTATCCCTCTCTTCTTCTCTCCTTCTCTCCTCTGTCTCTCTCTCTTACATAATAGCTTTTTATTTTCAAAATACATGCAAAGATAATTTTTAACATTTACCACCTTTGCAAAACCTTTGATTCCAAATTTTTCTCCCTTCCTCTTTTCCCTCTCCACTCTCCCCTAGACAGCAAGTAATCCAATATATGTTAAACATGTACAATTCTTTTATTCATATTTTCACATTTATCATGTTGCACAAAAAAATATCAAAAAGAAAAAAATGTGTTTCTCCATCTCTTGAAGGATCATGGGATTTTAAAACATAACCCGTGCCTCTGGGATGCCAAGGAAAAGAGGAAGGATGCATTTCACTTGGGAGTAGGGGGTTCCATGGAGAGAGATCAAAGACTTGTGCTTTGGGCTGTCTGCCTTCATTTGTGTCTCTGCACATGGACATGTTTGTTTCTGGAGGAAAATATGTATGTTTCTGGGGACATATGGTAGACTCTGTTGTATGATCCTTTAATGGATAATTCAATGGGTTAAAGATAGGGGATGTTAGAGAATATTTCAATACATAAAAGTGAGTTTTTGGATTGACAGCAATAGTTTAAAACTAAAATCTATTCTGCAACATGGCTGTTTAATCACATATAATTCATGATGTTTATTTTTAATGACTAGCAAAGTATGAGTTTTCTTTCCAGTGGCTTAAGAAACATGAGCAGAGTAATTACATATTTCCCACTCCAGAAACAAAAATTCTTCCTATCAGCATTGGGTTAGTTAATTCATCTTCTACTGCCTTGCATGTAGAAGGAGTCAGCTGATTTATCAAGTTCATCTCTAAGTGCAGGCCTCCTTTTTGGATAAAAACACTGTAAGATCACTTCTTTGTACAGAGGTTACCCAGTCTGTGGTTCCTCATTGTGCAAGTAAAGAAATGACTTCTGAAGTGGTTTGTTTTTTTTTAAGCTACACTATAAAAAAAATCAAATCTCTTTACTTTTTTCTTAAAATCCTTAACATTCTATAAAAGTACTTTAATTACAAGCATGACACAATTGAAAGACATCCTAAATTAAGTCTTACCTTAGTTCTACCTTTATTTACTTTTAATATAATTATCCTGACGAAAGATATAATTATAGCATTATACCAAATTACCAACTCATGTTTTCCTGTATTTCCGTAAGTGGAAAGACTCATTCCACATATATAATATATATGTGTATATATAAATATAATATATATACACACACATACACACATATATCAACAAATCTACAAATAAAATAGCCAAATTAATAAAAAATAAGGGATTCAACTCATAATTCCAAAATAATTAAGAAATAATTCAGAATTCAGAAGATATTCAAGAAATATAAACAGAATTAATCTTTCATTTGGAAATATGGTTTACTGAAATACAAGTAGTGTCTACATAATAATACAACAAAAAACTAACTTAAAAATAGTCAACTGGTAAACTCAATAAAAAATTCAGCAAAATTTGATATTTGGCACTGTGTAAACAGATTGAAACTTGTCAACCTTTTTGTGGGGTGTCACTGACTGAATCAATGTTTCACCTTTGCCACCCTCTTTGATGTTCATGGCACCCAATTAGGGCTCTTACAGAATAGAACAATCTCTCATTTTTAATACATAAATCTGTCATTCATTAAGAATCATACAATGAAGTTTCTCCTTCCCTAAAAGGGAAATGTTTCTGAATTCCATACATACATACCTACATATGTATGTATTATATCAATGTGTATATAGACATAACATTCACATATACATATATGCACATAGACAACTACCCAAACCAACTTGTTTCCCCTAAGTTATAATGCAAATTATTCTAAAATAATTTAATCATTTTTCCTTCCCTGAAACAGGTAAGGATGCCAAAAGTTCACAGACAATGAATAGATATGGCTTTGAATAGTCACTTATTAAAGCATCACCAATGTTAACACTCTGTATGAACATCATTTTTAAAAAGGTTTATCTTTCAAGCAGGTAACTTGACTTCTGAATCTCATACATTTCTGCGGGAAAAACAAAGACAAACAAACAAACAAACAAAAATACAAAAATGAGTAGACAGCTGGGCAGGCTCAAAGAGGCAAATTCCGCTTGCCCTTACATTTACAAGGGGACACAACAAGTACATGTATAAGTATAAAAAAAGGTAAACTGAGAGGGGGAAAAAGTATCAGAAACTGGGGGGCATCAGGAAAAGTTTCACAGAAGATGTAGTCCTTAAACTGAGACTTGAAGTGAGGAGGCAATGCTTTGCAGGGAAGAGAGACAAACTGTAGGCATGAAGACTGGAGGTATTGATTGAGTTCTCAGAGGGAACAGTTGGTAAGATTTATCCTGAACATACTATGCATTAAGAGGAGGAATGAAGTAAGTAGAAGAGTTGTAAGATTTAGACTGTAGGGAGCTTTAAATAATGAGAGTTTCTACTTTATGCTATAAGGCAATAGAGAACCATTTAAAATTTGTCTATATAAATTTTCAGATTTGCAAAGGTTTGGATTGGATAGCTAAAAAATAATCCTGTCTAAAACATCTATTGCTTCTATTGAGGCAGGAGAAATGCACTCCCAAGACAGCCATGCTCTTTTTTACATGGATCTAATTGTTGGGAAGTGTTTCTGTAGAGCAAGCTTAGATTTGCCTCTTTATAACTTCTACTCATTGTTCATGGGTCTGCCTTTTTGGGACAAGCAGAGAAATCCAATTCCTCTTCCACATGAAATTCCATCAAATATGTCAGTCAGTCATGATTTTTCAGGCCAAACATTAGCAGTTTAAACCAAGGCTCCTGGAGGCTCAGCTTCAGCCTTTTCCTTCTCTACCCTAGTTATCCTTCTTTAAAATTTTCCAGTTTTCAATAAGTCCTTCGCTAACAGAAGGGCCAGATTGAACCCAATGCTCTCTCTGCATGGGTCTTGATCAGGGCAGTGAGTACAGAAGAGCTTTGGTCACTTTACTTCTGGACAGACACTTCTTTTAATGTATCTTGCTTCTCCTGGCTGCCTTACTGCAGTACTGAATCATACTGGGTTTGTGATCCAAGAAAATACAAGAATCACTTTCAGTCTGATTATATGTTTTCCATCATATATTTGTGAAGTTGAGTTTTCTGAACTCACTAAAGACCCTAATTTATCCTTACTAGATCTGTTTTATTTAGCTTTAGAGTATGAAACTCAAATAGAAAGGGGGGTCACTAATTTGCATGGTTTGCACACTGATGGCATTTCAGAAGGTAACATTACCCATATTTTAATGCATTTATACTTATTTTGTTAAATGCTTCCCAATTACATTTTAATCTGGTTCAGGCAGCTCCTTTGACACCTCTGCTCTAGAGCATCAAGATCTTTTTCTAACCTGTCATCGAGTGTTAGCTAATCCCTTACAGCTTTGTGTCATCTGCAAATTTCTGGAATTCTGTGAATCTGTAATTTGATAAGTTTGACACCTATGTGTTTATTCAAGCCAAACTACATAGTACCAAGGACAGAGTCCTAGGACAAACCATTGGAAACCTCAAAGATGACATTGAGTTTTTAATGAATATTCTTTAGGACCAACCATTGAACCAATTGTGAGTCCACCAAACTATGCTACACTTCAATCTCATCTACACTTTCCCCCCACATCAATAACATGAGAGGCACTGTTACAGGGGGACCAGGGAGAAGGACTTCCCTGGCATAGTAAATTCCTGGATGAAGAAACTCCTTCTACAAATGTGACTGACATCTTCTTTGAAATTTTATTTTCAGAGAGTTGCCTAGAACACTGAAAGGCTTAAGTGACTTGCCTGTCTAAGATCACCAATCTTCTGTGGCTTGGAAGTGAAACTTGAACCTAGATCATCCTGGTTTCAAGAACAGCTCTTACTCTATCTGTTGCTCCACACTGCCTTTCTGCTTTGCTGAAATCTACAGCAATTACATATAAAAGCACGCTCCTGATCGATCTAGTAACCCTGCTAAAAAAAGGAAATGGACATGATTTGTATGGCATGATTTGTCTTGATGAAACCATGGTGGTTTTTGTGATCACTCTTTTCTTCTCCAAATATCCTCCAACCGTCCCTCCACTAATGCATTCTAAAATGTGGCCAGTGATCAGGCAAGTTTACTGGTCTACAGTCTGCAGATTCTATTCTCTTTCTTTACGCTCTCTTCTTTCTTTCTTTTTTATTTTTAAAGATTGGGCAGCATTTGCCTTTCTCTAATCCCAAGACACCTCTGATGCCCCCAGTAGTCTTTTAAACATCACTGATAGAGTCTAAGCAATTGTATTTACCAATTTGTTCAGTATTCTGGGATGCAAATCTTCTAGAACTGACAATCTGAACTGATTCACAGAGGACCTAGATCAGTGGTCCTCAAAGTGTAGTCCAAAGAATTGTTGGGGTCTCTGAAACCCTTTCAGAGGGTTTACAAATTCAAAATTATTTTTTATTTCTAATATAGTAAACAGCTATAAATATAACCCATGTGAACAAAAACTCTTTGAACAGATCCTCAATAGTTTTTTTAAACAACATGAAGATACTGAGAACAAAAGTTTGAGGACCACTGACCTAGATACTCTGTTAGTATTTTTGTTTGTTTTCTGGTATTATCCTTTCCAGCCCAAAGATAATTTTTCTTGGAAGAAAAAGAAAAAACATATAAGAGTTGGTCATGACTGCTTTATTTCCATTATTTCTTCTAACATAGTCTTTCCATGGGAAATTAACCATCTTCCTATCTGAAGAAACCTCTTTATTATGACTTACTCTTAATTAATTAAATTATCCATGCATTACTAGTCTCTGTGTCTCAACTGATACATTAAATATACTGTGTTGAAAGAGATCAAATTCTTTCATCCTAAGACAAGAGGCAAGATCTTACAGAATTATCACCATTTTTTTTTCTTTTCCTCTCTGTAAAGTCATTTTTTTCCCTTCAAAAAATAAAGATAATAGAAACCCAGGAAAAAGTAACTCAGATTTTTTGGAAAAAAGGATGTACACATTCTTTTAGCTAGAATAGCTCTTGCCTGAGGCACCGAAGAATTCTAGCAAGAATTTAGGCTTGCCATTTTGTCTCATGTCTATCATCCTTCAAAAAACATTCTGAAAAGTAGCAATAACAAATCAATTTTTATATATAATAGTCTTAAGAGAGCTCCCTAGATAAATGTGTCCCCTAAACAAAGGCATCATCTTTCTACCCTCCTATCTGGCATTTTTTTCTAGAGTTTCATGGTATAACATGAATAAGAATAGTGAAAGAGATTCTAAGAGGACATGTGGAGAAAGAGCCATCATTTTTTCTTTTAAAAGTAGAGAGTTCATTACTAATTGAATTTATATCATTTATGGGAAAGGCACTTTGCAAGCCTAATGCCTTACAGAGTAAAAATTCCCTTTTATAAAGCATCTCAATATCTGTGAAGTCCTTTCCTCACAACAACCCCATGAGGTAGAAAGTGGAATTATTATGATCCTCATTTTAGACTTATTCTAAGAGGTTTAATTATTTGCCAATGAGAACACAAGAGAGCATGAGGCAGGCTTGAAAACTAAGATCTCTTGACTTTAAATCTAACTCTATCCACATGAGGTATTCATTCATTCATTCAAACATACTCTGAACAACTATTACTATCTATAGCATTTGCTAGACCTGAGAGCTATACTTCAGCCCAGAAGTAGTTCATAATCCAGTGGATTCTACACCAACACAGTATGTATTATGTTTCAGGACACTTGTAGTTTCAGGATCTGTGTAATGGAAAGAAGACCCTTCAAATGAAATAATAATAATAATAATAAAAAATTTTGGCCCCCAAATTTTATTAACTATCAAATTTTCATTCTGATTATTTATTTATAAAACAACATAACAATGATTTCATTTAATTATCAAATAGATATCTACAGAGGTAAGGTAGAAGGAATTTAGTTTGATTTTTGGAAATATAATAATTTAATGTGTCCTATGAAAAAACTATCATATTTAGTGATTTTAGTCTTGCAATTACCTGGGATGAACAGCTGTAATATAATCATTACAGATTTATTAATGAAGTTCTTAACTTGGCATATAATTAGACCTATTGAGAATCATATTCAAAATCTATGTCAGTTTGTTTGTTATTTTGTATTAACAATGTATTGAATTGAGTTTTTAATGAATATTCTTTAGGACCAACCATTGAACCAATTGTGAGTCCACCAAACTATGCTACATTTCAACCTCATCTACAATTTCCCCCCACATCAATAACATGAGAGGCACTGTTACAGGGGGTCTACAGTCTGCAGACTGTATTGTCTGCAATACTGTATTAAAAATGTATTAAAATAGCTTGGCAAATTCAATTTTCTATAGGTTGCATATATAATATATATATATACATACATATTTATGTGCAATATATTGTATTGCTTCCCTAGAAAATGTTGTTAAACAGAAACCAGCGTGCAAAGGAATGACAGCAGATCAAGATTATTAATTAAAATTTGGCTTTATAGCCAGTCATAATAGCTTTTAAAGAACTAACTAGAAATGATTCCCCCAATATACAGCATCAGCTTATACTTATATTTTCAAAATGCTATTCAGTTGTATCTGACTCTTCGAGACCCCATTTGGGATTTTCTTGGCAAAGATACTGGCTTGCCACTTCCTTCTCCAGCTCATTTTGCAGAGAAGGAAACTGAGGCACAAACAGGGTTAAATGACTTGCCTAGAATCACAAAGCTAGTAAAAGTCTCAGGCTGGTTTTGAATTCAGATCTTCCTGATTCTAGGTCCTATACTCTGCTCACTGTGCCACTTAGCTGCCCTATTTTTTAAACAAATGGGCTAACAGCTATTCACTAGAGGAGATTGATCAATTTTGTTTACTTTACTCCTTGATAAAGATTAAAGAAAATAGAACCTACCACTAAAGAAGAATATACATTTCAAATAAACTATCCATAAAAAAAGATGTTTTAGAGAAGATATTTTTAATCTTATTAAACCCTCTTAAAGGGGTCTATGAATAGATACCAGGGGATCAATAGGCATCTTACTTGTTGTTTGATAATGTTTATAAATTAAAGATTTTTTTTTACATGGATCAAGTGACTACAGAATCCTAATATTATAGGCATAAAGTACTATACTACAGTACAAACATATTTCTAGCAACTGAAACAGCTGAAAATCTTATAAGGGGATTGTGGTGTAAAAAATATGAAAAATACTCTGGAAAGCACTGATGCTTACTTCCTTCTCCCTTAGCTCCATTCCTCCTACGAATTGCAACTCTTTTGACACATATAAAAGGTCCCTCCCCTAGCATATGGAGTAGATGTTATATACTTCCCGGGATGAGCTATAACTATGCTCATCTCAGGCATACCGGGGAGAAGTGAACTGTCAAAAATTATCTCAATCAGGTAGTTTGGTTAAGGCAGGTTAGTTGTACTCAATCATGATAGATAGTTTATTCTAGCCCCAAACTGCCTCTTGGGAAATCTTGCACGCAAAGGAACAGAAATTCAGTCATTATTAGTGTCACAAAGGTATACAGAGACAAAATTTGGTTGGCAGTCAAGAAAAATGAATCAAAGCAAAAAGTAACCAATTGTATGTTCAAAATTGAAATGGATAGGTATGCAAGGATTTGCAAATACTTTAAATATCAAAAAAGGCATACATTATTAATTATTCATTGATTAATATTTAAATGGCATCGCTACAGTAATGACATTTTTAAAAAGCCATTGTAAGCTATGTACAGTAATGTCATAATTTTCAGTCTTTACCCTTGAGTAAATAATAAAGAAGCTTCCCTTATTTTAAAATTTCAAAAAACCTTACACTTTTCTTTGTGAAATTTTGAGTATTTTTTTATTCCGTTGAATTTTACTTACCCATATTTTTAAAGAGAAGATGAGTTAATACAGAAATTAAATTCTTTTAAGTCAAATTCAGGATGTGATAAAAATCATAGGCTAGAGTTTAGGATAATAATATGAGGCATCTTACTATGAATACCTTCTTAAATATTCTACTGCCCCCTAGTAATAAAAACCCACCTTTATGAGTAATCACAGGCAAGGTCTAGTCCCCTAAACTCAGAGAGCCAAAAATGGTCCAAAAGGGACATCCTCAAGTTCCTGTGCCTGAAGTGAATGTGCTCTGACAAATCTCACAGTTCTCTCTGTGTGTCACTCCTAATGCACTTGTCACTCAGTATTATCCATCCTCATGAATGACAATGGGAAAGCTTATCTTCCGAACACGTTTTAAATCATCCACTCTTTACAATGGGACCATGAAATCTCTTACAAAACACGAGGCGGGAACTACTTTGACAACAAAACCCCTTCCTGGCAGCTTTATTCTTAATTCCTGTTCAAGGAATAATCTGTTTATTATAAAATCATACAGAACAATATATTAAACAGAATTTGAAACAAGAATAGCTAGTGTGATTTTCAAGCTTACGAGTATTTTTACAACATTTTTATTAGGCTTAGAACATGAAGTTAGTTACTTTTCCATGTGACTTAAAATAATTTTCATTTTGGTTATTTATGAACTATAATCAAATTAGCTAAATAATGTAAATATTTTCTTTCTAATAAAATTTTCAAAATGCCATGTGTAAGTCCACAGCTAACAATCAAAGAAGAATGTCATTTAGAAACATTCATTAAAGTTACTTTGAGTAAAAAGATAGTCAAATTATTTCCATTTCCTAATTTAGAATGTCTCAAGATTTGTGTCCCACTTCTTTTTCTGGCTCAATATGAATCTCATCATGTCACTTATTTTCATAACATAAGTTACGTTTTAAGCTTGAATAGGATCTCAGTTCTTTGTCTAGGAGATTCTCTCAGGTCTTCCCCCACCCCCCAACCCACAGTCCCACAATGAAGTTACAAAGTTAGAGCTGGTTTCTTGGAGATGGATGCAGCTGGGAACAGGGTCTACCAGCTTGATTTATATAATCAAAAATGGAAACAACCAATGAAGAATGTTCTTCTGCTCTTTCGGTTCTTGAGAGTAAAACCAAAGGAACAGTAGAGGGAATGACACTTAAGGCTGATTTGTTATTCTATCTTTTGTCACTTTTAGCCTTTCTTAGATTTATAATTTAAATAATCTCACAGCAGCAAGCAATCTGAAGCAGAAATACAATTCAAAACTTCCAACCCTACACTAAACACAGGTGAAAGTACTTTAAGGAGACCCACTTTCTCATATTGCTGTCTTTGAACCTTGCTTTCAGTTCAATAAAAATATTAAAATTTGCATATTGAAATAGAAACATGTTGAGATTATATTTTCATTATAGGCTTTCTAATAATTGTTGTATAACATCTTGAAAAATATTTTATCCTAAAGGATTTTTAGCAGAATCTAATTGACCTTTCTCTAGTTGAGGCTTTAAATGAAAAGGATATTGATAAAAACGGATACCACAAAAAGAACACAACTTAAAAACCTTTGTATATGGGTAATCCAAACCTCTCATTTTAAAGTTGAGGAAAAGAAAGGCCCTAAAAAGCAAAAGTGAGTCCCCACAGTCCCAAAATGAATAAGTGGCAGAGCCTGGAGATGAAATCAGTCCTTTAGACCCCCACACTAGTGCCCGCTCTGCCTGCTTTACCAAAACTCAAGTAATGTGGGAGTCAGAGAGAGCTAGGAAGGTAAACCCAAAGCTAGAATTGATCTCAAACTGGCTCTTTGGGAGAAATTATAAAAGCAATAAAGAACAACTAGATTTTCTTTGGAATGGGAGTAGAATTCATACATTGACATTGAGAAACAAAATTGAAATATACTGAACTTACAACCAAAGTTATTTACTACTTCTATTAAAGCAAAATTGAAGTTTACTTTAAATATATGGTCCTCTTAAGCACCAGTCTCATATGATAGCTGTAAACATTCAATATTCATACTCTTTTCTCCCATCGATTTTTAAATAGAATTAAAAGCATAGTTAACAGTAAGTTACAGGAATGTTATTTTTAGCTTGGTTGGACAAAGTGGAAACAGCCTATGGCCATGGGAGTTCTGAAGTTTATCAAAATTCTAAAATTTCACTTCTGAGTTTCTTTCTTGATGGAATTATAAATTATGCATGTAAATATCCCCATCTACTTTAAACTGCTATCTTGACCAAAGTGCTTTTTTAGGAGGACTCACTGAATTGAAATCAAAGGACAATATGGAGCCTTAAGGACCTGCCAGCTTTGTATATTCAAGAATGTTTTGAGGATGAACAAACTCAAGGTACCCCAAGGGTCTAAAAGAAGCAATCTAGTGGTTCACAATAACATATGTGTAAAAACTGAACTGCCATGGAGAAGCAACTTGACTGTTTTTTAACTGTCATTATCAGCATCCAAATTCCAGGAAGCAGTCATATCTTAAACTGAAAGTCACATTTAAATGAGTAAAATTAGTAATGAAATTCATAAATCTTTCTAAATATTTTAGCAACATCTACAAATAGGCTCAAGACCTAGCAAATATAAATGAGATAATACCCAAGGCTACATGAGGGCATTTTGTGCCACTGTGGCTCCTAACACTGGAAAAAATTGGATGTCATTTCTCTCTTCTGTTTCCCACCCTACTACCTCAAAGTAAAAATTTGATTTAATTTGGTAAACACTTATTAACTTGCTATAGTATACAATACCCCTTCTTAGGTGTTGGCGATACCAGGAAGAAAAAGATCCTGTCCCTGCCCCCATGGCAATGGCTATCTAGAAGGGAAGTGGGAAGACTGGAATTCTGTCCTTCACACTGGTTACCTAGGAATTGGGACAGATCACTTGATCTTTCTGAGTTTCAAACATTAGAGTGGTCATTTCACAGGGTTATCTTGGGGATCAATGAATCATGTATAAATAAACCACTGCAAACTTTTTAGTGTGATATAAATGACTGTTTTAATCCAAAAACAATGGTGAAATAAGGACCCAGACACTAAAAAGTTACGCTAGGGGCCCATGGTCCTGGTTACAAGATCATGTCCAATACCTATACTCAATATACTAAGCAACCATCACTTCATCATCTTCAAGTTTAACTTTGAACAAGTAACCTGGTATAGGGAAGAAGCTTCCTGAGAAGAGCTGGGTACCTTCCCTGCAGTGCCCCAGGATAAAACTTAGGCTGCAGGAACATGTGTCAACAGGTAAAGGTTGGGCCAAAGGGTCTGTGGGTCTGAGCATTTGGGTTGGTTTTGGTCTGCTTGGAGGCTTTTTATAGTCTTATTATTACTTCATCTGACAGATCCACCCCAGGCCCAAAATAGGTTGTCCTTCATAACCTGCCTTTATCTGATAGTATCTTTTAAATCATTATTTCTAACACAGATCATATAATTTACACTTTATGTTATTAACTATTTAAATCATTTCCACGATGTAATAAAATGGGATGATGCTGAAACTTTTAGTACCTCAAAAATATATCTCTTTGTATTGTGGAGATAAACAATGATTTTTTTTTTTTTACTCAAGTTATATTAGAGTCACTCAGTCAACTACCACTGAGCTGCTAGTCTGTGGAAACTAATTAAGTCTTTGGAAGTACACTAGGAGAGCTGACATTTTATATGGTAAGAATTCAGAAGTTAGGATCCCATTTAATTTGGTTTAGACAGTGTCCAAAAATATTCAAAAACCATGTATGAGAGCTTAGGGAGCCCAAGACTCTCTGGGATTATGGCACTCCATGGCATTAAACTTATATGAAGTTTTACTAACTATTCCGGGACACTGAAGGATAATTCAGTATATGGAAGGGGTTTAGCACCTTTAGATTGAGGATTGGATTCCTAAGACCACCATTTTGGCAATGTGTCAGTTCAGGGTTCCTTTCAACCAATAAGGAAAGGGAACATATTCCTGGAGTGATGGCCAGGACTTCCACAACTGGGCATTTCTTGTGGAAACACTTTGAGGAGAGTTGGATTAAGAACTGCACCTGGAACATGATCCTGGGGCATCATTCTCAGGGACAGGCCAATTAAGTCCAAGGAGTTTAAAGAGTAAAGTTTAAAGATGATTCATTCATTTAATTAATATAAAACCTAATACTGAAATCTTTTATTGAAAACACTGGAAGTAATTTTAAGCTTTTTAAATGAAAATGACTCAGTCACTTTTTAAATACTCAGCAATACAATCAGTTTGTATGTGTGTTTGTTTCAAAATTTCATCTTTCATTGTAGAGAGTGGTTTAGAGAATGAACTCTGAGTAAAAATCACAAATGGGATAAAGGCAAAATTTATGAAAATATTATTATGAAATATTTAATATGAAATAGAATTTGAATAAGATTTTAAAATCAGTGACTGTTATTGTCAAAATTAACTATTTTGGCACTTAGAGGATTGAAAAAAGTCATTTATCTTGTCGCCAGTGGTATACTTGTTCTGAAATTTATTTACTAAAACCCAGATAACAAGTGTTCAATACAAAATAGGTTGATCACTTTATATAAGACATCATCATCATGACATTTAATTGTGAATTGAAGAGGGCAAAATAGGTGATCCATAAAATCTCTTTTGAGATTCATGAGAAGTAATTAGTTTTTGTCAAAACCTGTGCTTTTCACCTTTATGTTAAAAATAACTTTAAACTTTGGAATACAAAAATGAAGCATGTGATTATCATAAACCATTTAGAAAATATAATGGTGTTAACATAAAGGAAATTTGTAAATGTTCTGTACTTTTTGTCCTTTAAAAATTTTTGAATTTTGCTTTTCTTTATTGTTGACTAAGTTATATATATATATTTATAGACATGTATGCATACATGCATATCCACATAGACACACATACAGGTTAAAGAGATTAAACTTTGCTCATGATTTCATGTGGATAAAAAAATGTTTCTTAGAATACAAGGGTTCTCTTTAGTGATCTATATTAAAGGAGTCTCTTTAGTAATCTATATTAAGTATGTAATACCAAATCAATGTGGCTCTTCTCCACATTTGGACAATTTGTTTGTTAAAATATTAATAAACTAGTGCTGTGCTAACCTTGTTCTCTGCTTCCTGAATACAAGCTAAGATGACCTATTTATTTACTGCCTCCACAAGGGCAATCCATTTCATGCTGTAACACTGACCCTTAACACAGATCTTGTAAATGAGTAGTCCATTACAATATGGACAAGTGACCTTTAATTGCACCAGGGTGGCTTTGTTACGTGCTTTTTGAAAGCTATGCCATAGCTACTGTATAGAAATTTAAAATATTTCTCAGGATTACATACAAATGACAAAATTAAAAGTGACATTAGTAAAACATATAGATGGAAAGTGCCGAGGTATTTAATGAAATGCAAACTACAGTAATATCTTCTAAATACTACAATCCAGAGAGGTAAATCTTTAGTCCATTTCATTTACATAAAGTCATGAATATTTAGAAACCTGGCAAGTTGTTCACTGAAGTTTTCTGAATATAAATGGGACTTTAAACATTTTCCGAATCAATAATGTAACATTTCGTAATGTATATTTGGTAAAAACAATGAAAATGTATGATAAATAAATCTAATTAATTTCATTCTTGTTGACAGTGGAGGATAATATCTAACACTGTTTATGTTAAGGAAATGTACTTTTTCCTTTAATCTTGGAATGGTTGTATTGCAAAAATATTTCTAGCTTCAAATGGGTGTTAAAAGTTTGCTGCACACAAAATAAAGTATCATCTAACAGCACTACAAACATTATTTTATCTGAGCAAAATTTTTTTTTTAAATAACTCAAAATCTAAAGTAAATTTTCAATTTGTTTCTTCAAAAATTTCAGAAAGAACATAATAAACTTTTGCCAGGAAGTCTTTGATGACGCCAAAATAAAATACTCAATTTCACCTCTCCCCCTTTATATTTTGTGCCTGATTTCTGGAAGGCTCATGCCAAAATGATTTAGTTTGATTTTATTTAACAATGGTAGGCTAGCCTGACAGCCCCTGACAAAACAATTCAGTGAATTACACCATACTAGATAAAAAAGAACCTGAACTGGCTACTACATCAAATGTAGCTTGAAGCAAAGAGTTATGATCAAAGCAATTTTGCAAAGAATTTCATATTTATCCCCAAATTTTCCATGAGAGCAAGTACTACTGCAATAGTTTAGTGGCTATGTTCAGTCACTCTAGAAAGCAATTTGAAACAGTGCCCAAAATGTGACTAAACTGTGTGTACCTTTTGACCCAGTTAAACCACTATTAGGACTATACCTCAAAGAGATCAAAGAGGAAAAAGAATCTCTACGTGCAAAAATATTTCTGTTTGTTGTAGCAGCCTCAAACTGGAAACTAAGGAGTTTCCTACTGGGGAATGGTTAAGCAAATCATGGTATATGAATGCAATGAAATGCTGAGAAATGAAGAAATGGAAAGTTACAGGGAAAATTGGAAAGAACTCTATGAATTGATGAAGAGTGAAGTGAGAAGAAATAGGAGAACAATTTATATGATGGCAACAACATAGAGAAAATCAAGTTTGAAAGACTTTAGAACTCTGATCAATAGAATGACAAACCACGGGCCCAGAAGACTAAAGATGAAACACACTACTCATCTCCAGTCTTAGAGGTGATGAACTTAAATACAGAAAAATTCAGGGCACGGCCAATGTGGGAATTTGTTTTGTTGGACTATGCACATTTGAGGATTTAATTTTTTCATTGTTTTTTGTTTAATGGTGGGGATGGGAGAGAGAAAGAGGCAGTGAGAGGGATAAGATTATAAATGTATGTAAAAATAAATGAATAAATTGAGAGTTTAGCTGTTAAAGTTGACTTTTTTGCATCGTGGTTTCTTCCACACAACGTAATATCAACTTTTCACAATGTGGATATTAGGCAGTGTCCAAGAGGCTTCAAAATTAAATATAACTCACAATTTATCTATTATATGTAGCTATCCCTATATTAACACTGAAAAGTATGGAAAACTATCAGACTGTACTTAGAACACACTGCTTTCCAATCAAATATTGTAGTCTAAATGTCTTTTTGATAACCTACATTTTAAAAGCCAGTAATTTAAATTTATTTTTCCATCTTTTAAGGAATAATCAAATTCCTTTATATACCAGAACAAAAATTTTCACTGATACTGTATTAAGAAAGAAGATGTTAGGCCATCGCAGAAAGACATATGGTTTAATAACTTAATCTTAAAAATATTATCCAATTTGGTCTATAAAAGTGAAACTAATTATTTAAAAGAGGAAAATGTCATGATTTTTAAAATGGATGAGTTTCAGATGTCATCTAAAATTTGCAATTAACAAAAGACAACAAAATTGGGAAGACAGAAAATAAAATTAATGGAAAACCTTTTATTTGAAAAGTTGAATTCACTTCATATATTTATTATAAGGCTAAAATAAAAAATATTAAGATGCTCTGAAAAATGTACAACTCATTAATATATATAAGAAACGACTGTACACAAGCCAAACCCACTGATATAAACTTACCAGGTTAAAAACATGTTAAAAAAAAGATAAGCAGAATGACAATAATGTAATCAATTCTTAGATTTCCTGAAAGGAAGAAATGAATTTCATTCTAAATGTAATAGCTATATTTATAAATACCATTGTTAAAAATATTTGTCAAATACATCAAGGCTGCTGACTGATCTAGAGAAACAGGATTTCATGTCCTAAATAAGAATTGATGCTTTTGAACTCCCATCTTTTTTCTTTAGTTGGTTGGTTTTTGTCTACAAGGGAGTGAAGTTTCCACGTGATCAAAAGGACTATAATTTATGGTCTTCTTAATTTGATCAAAGGATCATAGAGTTAAAGCTCAAATGGTCTTTGGAAATAAGTAAGACCACTTTCACTCTATTGATAGGAAGCCAAGGTCATAGAAGGTTATATAATTTGCCTATGATTTGACAGTCATGGAAAGTAGAGCTCTGGGATGTGAACCTAAGTCCTTTTTTTTCTCATCCAGTGCTCCTTGCTGAATAAAGGATAAACAACAACTGACTGGATAAAAATTTCTTCTATAATATATTTGATTAGTAGAGAGTGTTAGAGGAACTTTTAATTTTAATGCTATAATATAATTCTAAATCTTTCCATAATTTGTCATCTAATTCCTCCAAGAGAATCTTTTGAACAGGCCCGGAATATTACAAACTGGAGTTTAGAAATACAAAACTTCTGGCTTTTGGGTATACAACATTTTCCAATGTAACTGAAAGCAAGGATAAGCAATTTCTTTAACTCTGGATGCTATGAATTTGGCTAAGTCACATCTACAGTCACCATTTCCTATTCTTATTCTTATTCATATGCATATTACTGTTCCTGGCACTATGGGTGCCTCAAAATGGTAGGATCCCTCTGTAGAGAGCCAAGGTATATTTAATATTCTCCAATTTGTCCTATGCAAGGCATCCTAATCTATTTTTATGCTTTTCACAGGATCATAGTGTTAGAACTAAAAAGGACTTCAGGGATCCAATGTCCTTATTTCACAGGTGAGGAAATCAAGGGTCAGCAAAGTTAAATAGCTAACCCAAGGACAGAGTTAATAATGGTAGCTCCAGATTTCTGATGTCCTCCATCAGTGATCTAAATGGACAGCTCAACCAAGGAGACAGATACTAGAGATTTAGTTGGGTGGGCTGTGTTGGAGATGCTCCAGCAGCTAAAGGGTGAGGGTGTTTACAAGGATTGTCGTTGACTCACTTCCACCACCACCACCATCATCTGCTGGGATCACAGGGAAGACAGCTCTGTATTTCCCAGCTACATTCAGACGAGGGAAGGACGTGAGCTGAGTTCTTTTCTGTTTTGCATTTTTCTTGCATCCCGGTCTCAAAAGGAAGAGGGAGGGCACCATGGTACTTTATTGAGCTGTAGGCACTTTTTGGGAACAATTCATTATGTACAGCATCAAAGATTCCTCTGCCTTCTATTAAGTTCCTCACCATAAAAATAGTGGGTTTTTTTTTTGTTTGTTTGTTTTGCTTTGTTTTACTAACTGACTAAACAAAATAGATTTGTGAAATTGCCAGTACTCAAATGTTTTGAGGGCTTTAATATCTAATTTAGGTACTATATTACAAAATGATGTAATATGTAGCTAACATTTCTATGGAACAGTAATCTGAATTAATTTGAAAAAAATTCAAAATATTGTATTTTTAATAGGGCATATTATATAATAATATATTATAATATATAATATTATACATATAATAATAATAATAGGGCATTAGGAATTAAATTTGGAAAAAAATCCCAATTTGAAAATCACTCACATCAAATAATTATAATTTTCAAAGTGCTCTACATACTTTAAAAAATTCGATCCTTATAATAACCCCATGATTTAAGTACTATAGATAATATTTATCTATATTTATTATCTCTATTTTGCAGATGAAGAAACTAAGGTTCAGAGAAATTAGGTAACTTGCTTCTGATCACACAACCCAAGTGTCCAAATCAGGACTCGAATCCAAGACTGCTGATTCTACAATGTACCACCAACACACAACAAAACAACTGAATAACATTATAATAAATCTTGCTCAGTTTTGGATTTCTGTGACTCTCCTTGTTGTAAGTTTAATAATTTTATGTGGTTATTAACATGAGGATATAAGATATAGTTAACCAAACATAAATTTATTTTAACTATTTTGTCAAACTAGGTAATGATGTCCTGGCAGAAAAACTCTGAGGAAGCATGTGAAATGAGCACAAAAGTAAACAGGCCTTAAGCTGCCGAAGGGAAAGTCAGCAAGATGGCAGCTTCAATCACTTGGAATAATACTAAAGCTGCCCCAGGCTTTTCTCAGAATGGAAACATGTCACTATTAGTGCAATAATTCAACAAATCAGAAAGCAAAGAAAGGAACACTTATGTAATCATATCAGCGGAACAGCACTTTACTCAACATTTAAGTGGAAAATAATTATGAGGAAATTTCCTTTATCTAAAAAATTGTAAGTGGACATAAATGACACAGGAAAAAATTGGTTTCCCCTCAATGAGGTAAGAGATTTTAAAAGCTTACCTTTTAGAGACAATTTCCTTTCATAGTCCCTTTATGGAATTATTATAATAATGACAAATCGATTCTTACAGGAAAGTAGTAAGCTGAAAAATTGGGAATCGAGACTCCAGTGAAAAAAGAAAGCCTTCATTATTATTCTTTCTAAAGAACCTATAGCATAATCTATTTGGGTGTTTCATTAGGAGAAACAGACTGTCATAACATTTAAATAAGAAGTAAGAATATTTCAACTATTTGAGGACCTTCCCTAATCAGTCCACTTGGAGGATGTGTCTAGTCACATCGCCATCTTCCAGTCAATCGTCAGAAAATCAAAGGCAAATTGGCATGACTCAACCCAAACTTTAATACCGCATGATTGTGTCGTGTAAGCTTGTTTTGGTGGAGAGCTGCTGTGGTTTTAGCAGGGAGATTAACAACCGGACCTAAGCTGGCCTCCAAACCTTGCCCTGCTGATGCCTCAAGCCCTTTGAAGTCTGACCATCATACCTGGCAAAACATCAGTGGGAACTAGGATGGTGTCAGATCTAATCAAGTTGCCTGCCTCAGCATAGCTAACTACGGGGTACACTAATTGGCCCGATTGCGGATTATACCTTTTGCTACAGATTCAAGACAATAATTTAGTCAAATGATGGTTTTTATCTCTTCTAATTAAGATTCCAAAGTAGAAAGAAATAGGATTAGACAGGTCAACTTCAAAATTGTGTCCCCCTAAGGTGGTATGCACTTTTGATAGGTCTATTATGATGTGTGAAATATACACACTCTATTATTAACCTTAGTGCTAGGAATTCTGGGAAGATTAGGCACTACTACTGTACCCATATCACCAAAGAATACACTTTTTATACATTATTCAAATCTACTGAGAATGAAAGTTACAAGTGGCAACAGAATAAACGATTCATTAAAATGTAAAAATTCAGAGAAAAGCACAAGATTATGTTCACTACTCAATAACTGAGTTTGGTTCACTTCTGACAAAAAGAGCACACAAGTTTTGTTTTACTTAACTTTGACAACTAAAATGACTTAGATTAACAGTTAAGATACCAAATAGACCCTAAGCAGAGGGTCTGCTATATAACAGAAGTGGCTATTAAATGCTCGCTACTTAAACATCTCAAAAGTGGATTAACCCTTGATTCTACTACCATGCATAAAATTTATTATCTTAGGAAGAATGATACATTATCACATTATTTCTCAACCTCTTTGGGCAGCGATACACCTGTGGCCTATTAAACTATCTGCTCTTCCTCTTCTTATACCACTTCTTTTGTAAACACACCCACAAAAGCCAGTTATTCTCTATCTTTTTTTCCCCCCCTAAGATTAAAAAATGCTAACGAATTAGAAAAGCTGCTTTGTGGGTCACACCAAGGAAACTTGAAACACAATGAAATGTTCTAACTCCACTAGAGAACATAAAAAGGTGGGAATTTCATCAGTTAAAATTACTGAATGACCAGGTTATATTGCATTATTATTATTACAAAGATGATTTATTCTACTACTTACATTAATATCAGTCAATCTGAACAAGCATTTATTAAAACATTTAAGCCAAGAACCTCCTTGCCCTCACAGAGGCCATAATCTAATGGGGAAAGCATGTCAGTCACCATGTCCACACAGAGAGAAGCAACATAAATGGAAGGTGATCTCAGAGGGAAGGCACAGAACAGGGCAGCAGGGCTAGGGCCAGGGCAGGGAGGGCTGGAGAGGACAAGGAAGGCCTTTCTTTTCATTTCTACTGGGGAAGAACAGCACAAAAACTGTTGTTTCAGCAATTCACGACTGTGGACCAACCACATACCCACCCTGTCCGTGGAGCTTTCCTGGCAAGGGTACTGCAGGGGTCGCCATTCCCTCTCCAAGGGATAAGGCAAGCAGAGGTGAAGGGACTTGGTCAGGAAGGCTCAGCTATCGAGTTTCTGGGGCCACATCTGAACTCGGGTCTTCCTAGCTCCTGGCCAGGCCTCTGTCCATGGCGCCCCCTAATGATGTGAGGTCTGTGTGGCGTCTCTGCCTCATGCCAGATGTGTATCAGGGAGGCTTCTGAGTGGTGTCAGTTTGCAGTTAAACAACCTCCGAAGCTGAGACAAGGCTTTCTTAGGATATTCTTGGAGCTCCCCAGATGCTTCAGTTAGGCTGGGAGACCCTCATAGCTTATGTAACCATTACTATTCTCACTGTTGATTGAAAAGCACACGGCAATATCTTAGGTACACACATGTAGAACGTCATTTACTGTTCTATGCCCAATCTAAAGTCACAATCTCAATAATGGCAGACGTCTCTGCCTTTGGCCAGTCTGGCGTTCCCTGTGGGCAACAAGGGAGAAGGAACTTTTTGCTTTCCTTGGTGTCCCTGGTGCTTAGTACAGTGCTCAGCACCTAGTAGATACTTAAGAAATCTTGTAGGATGGACGACAACACAAATCTGTCTCCTGTGGAACTCAAAGGTTTTCGTCCTGGTGGAATCTAATGGAATTGGAACTCTATGAGGCCTTGAAGTAATACTTTAGTGGAGATGTACAATTTATAGTTATCCCTTCCATGTTTTGGGGGTTAAAGGCATGGTTTCTCTGGAAAATATGAATACAATTTTCTGGCATTTACTTCACACCAGAGAAGAAATCTAAATTATTATGATATTAAAGGATAAAATATGTTGATATTATAAAATACTATACATATATTTTATGCATTTCTGATTTTCTAAATTTTTTTAGGAACAACAATATCCTTTCATATTTTTATAGTACTTTAAAGTTCCCAAAGCTTTTTTCTCAGTTACAACAGGTTTGCAGCCATAGTTAAAGTAGAAAATTATTAGGAAACCCAGATTTAGGGACACCTAAATAAAACTCTTTACTCAGAGGTGTAAGTTTTAAGTTTACTAGCTAAGCATGTAGCTCTAACGTGATTCGGTGGTACTGTCAAAATTCTATGTCCTTGATTTATATATGGCTTATGATATTTTTGTAGTTCATCTGTTCATTTAAGTATTCACAACTCCTTAGTATCATTCATCAGAAACATAAATTATCACCACTCTAAAGAATGTTGGTTGACATGATTCAAGAGAATAGAGTGTATTATATTCTAATAGATCCTTCCACCAAAGCTCGAGAGAACACCAGGACAAATCTTCCTAATTCAAAATAAGAAAAGGAAGTTCTCCTCCACCAGCTTTAAATTATTCAGGAAACCACTTGAAGCCAGGTTTTTCTTGCTCCTAGATATCCCCAACACACAGTCCACAGGCACAAAGTGCTTAAGAAATGCCAGTTCTTCAAGTGGCTGCTGCTAAAATGTGTGTTCAGTGAATACTGATTATAGACATCTGTTTGTGTGAGGATACAGGATGGGAGGGTGGAGGCTCTGTCCTCCAGAAGCTTACATTCTAATGAAAAGAAAAGCTGGATAAAAATCCCTCTCCTACAAGTGTCATACAAAAATGACTATACTATTTTTTTTTCATGTTCTTTACATATTTAAGAATTATCAGGAAAAGACTGAGGTAGGGATCAAAAAAAGGGGAGAAAGATGTTCAATAAAATTCGAGGCTTGAGGATTTCCTGTCTCATTTTACCCTGTCCCCAACTCTGCCCCCTAAGGTACACTGGGGGATGAAGTTACATCGTAGCCCAGGAACCTTCTCTGTAAAGAGAAGAAAGATCTTCATCTTCCTTGAATCCACTATTCCATTAGAAAGAGCACCAGGCTCAAACTTAAGATTTCAGAGGTTGCAGCTTAAGAATTAAAAGGGCTTTTTACTTGGTCCATAAAAAAAAAAAAAAAAAGTACTTTTTTAATGATTTTTTAAAATAATCTGAGAAATGTACTTCCCAACCATAACCAATCTGTCTCAGTTTTAAAAATATGAGTTCAACAAAGATTTTGGTATCATCCTTCAAGACATACACTTTATACTAAACAACTTTGCCATGCTATTTAGAACATAATCTAATCTTAGGTATATCACATGATTATTGACACTGTTCTATTGGACTTGTTACCAATTATGAGAAATTTTTTGTTTCATGATCATGTTGGAAATGGTAGTACAGAAAACAAATTTCTTGGATGTACCTCTTGTATAACTTGTATGATTACACGCTAAAAAAAGATCCCAATTTGACTTTTAGATGGAAATAAGCTATATATGCTATTTTGAAGAATCCCATGTAATTTCTGCCTCTGCAATTTAAAAAAGCTATTTGTTTGCCTACTTTCAAAACATCACTTCTATACCCTGGCAAAATCCATGGTAGGTAGAATAAGGACCTGGATTCATCTTCAGCTCTCCTTGCAAAAAATTTATTCCCTCTGAGACCTGAACTTACTCAAATGAAGACTTACCTAAAATATGTCGATTGACATCATTTAAATGTTTAATCTATTTCCAGAATAATAGTTTTTTTTTTCTTTCTTTCAAAAAGTCCCCAATACTATCAATATACATTGTTCTGTCCCTGGGTCACTAAAATACTTTGAAAGGAGGCCTCCTGGCTAGGTTTTTATAGCGACAGGAAGAGGCAACCTTAAACCCGGAAAAATCATCTTGTGAGTTTGAGATCATGCTAAGCAAAAAAATCAATATCTCTTATTAAACATAAATTTTACTTAAAAGAAAATTAAGAGGCCTGCTTTTCAGTGCTGGAAAAAAAGTTTTCATTTTAACCACCCAAAACTGTTGCTTAAAGATTTTGGTACAAATCTTAGAAATATCAGAAGTGAAACAATGCCTGGACGATTATAGCATTGGGTTCTATTTCAAAAGTCTCTCGAGAAGTGAAACAAATTAGTAAAGGAATCACTATTTCTCTGGTCTCCTTCATTTGGCTTTAAGTGGCTTTTGAAGGGAATATCCTCAGATGAGAAACTTCTAGCACTCATGCAGAGATGACCTGCTTAAAGAATTGGCTGCCTGATTAACTATTAACTGCTCTCAATAGGATTAGATAATTAAGGACATTGATGACCATTAATTAGGAGGAGGGCACCTTAATTTGTCACTTGATAGGGCCCTTACAATGATTTATAGGTTAGTGCTACTTGCAAATGTGAAGGGAAAGAGAAAAAGAGAGAGAACCATTAAGTTACCTTATCAAGTGGCCAGCTAAAGAGGCCAGAGGGTCAAAGAAGGGCCAAAGTGGTCACTTAAGGGTGAAGTCCCAAACACCAAAGCGGTGCCAAGCCACATTGACCATCATTTGGTGATGAAGTAAAAAATATGCTAATTTATTGGTGGCAATTCTCCCTTTTTATGGTTTCAAGCAGTTAAGACAAGTGGCCTGCTTAAAAGCTTTTCATCTGAAAAGAGATTAAACAAAATGGTTTGTCAGGGCTGCTTGGCTGTTTTATGTCTTTGTTAAAAAAAAGGGGGAAAAAAATAGCACCCAGTATAGTGATAACTGTCACATCACACTCACCAAGCAGGCTAGCTATCTAGCTAGCCTCTCCAGGCTTTATTTCATTGGTAAATATAGCTTAATAACCCTGTATTCCTGTGCTTTTTGCCAGATTCACTTGAAATAAATCTTTTACATTGCTGCCTTCTGCCAGTACTGCTTACATAAAAAACACAGTGAAAAAAAAGTTTAAATTTCTACATGGATTTAAGGATGTTAGTATAAATGACGCCACATTTAAAAGGACATACAAGAGCTAAAGGTGATTTCGGGAAGAGGGTAGAAAAACGCTTTCCAAATGCTGATCTTGACTCCTCCCTGAGCCCCGCAGCCCAGGGAGGTGTATCTCACAAATGCAACCCTCACTCTGAGGGCAACAGCAAGGAACTACTTTCCCACCCACAAGCAAGGGTGAATGATTCATGTCTAATTAAAACATCCCTTGATATCTTTGGAAATAAGCAGGTTATATTTGTTAGTACAGTTTATAGCTCTCTCTCTCTTTTTTTAACACATTAAAAACCAAAAATTCATTTTGTTTGTTTATATATAAAATAATAAATATTTTTTTACAGAGCAAAAATAAAGAGAAAAATTCTATCCAAAGGGTTCAGAAATCATCCCCCCAAACAAAAGAGAGAAATATGCAAACTATTCCCTCCAATTCCGCATAAAGATCAGAGATCTTACTTCCTTTCAGAATCCACACAAGCGGAGGGGCTTCTGTCTCTTACCTCAATGGTGAAGACCTTCCTTTGGAGTTTGAAAGCAAGGTCCTTCATGTCGGACACATCGCCAATCAGGCTATTGAGCCGGGGAATCTGGTGTATGTGAATCAAACCTTGCAGAAAGGAAATTAAAAGAAAAAAATTGAGAAAACGCTGTCATCAGATGCATAAATTAGAGAGTCTGACAGCAGAATTCTGTATATTTACACACGCATCCTCCCCTTTTTAAACTGGAGCTTACTACCAGGAGCAATGAAGCAAACGGTGCGATTATACTCAAGTAATCAAGCAGAATAAGATAAACAGAAATCCTTGTGCGAGGAAAACTAATTGCACTTTGGTACAGAAGTACAGATGTAAAGAGGGATCTTAATACTTGTCAAAACTACAGCCGGTTTGTGTGTGATTTCCGCTTGTATTTACAGTAAGCAAACACGGCTATCACCTTGCCTGCTGCCCACTGCACCACTGAGTGATCTTTATTTTATTAAATGCACCAGTAAGCAGCCGGCAAAACAAGGCTTGGGGGTGACTGATAACTGGGGAAGCGCTAATGAAAAGTATTTCATCGTGTACCTTATTAATGACTTGAACAAACCGGGGAAGGAAATTACATTTCAGAGCACACTTGAGGACCGAGTATGAACCCCAATGCCACCCCGAGACCCACGTCTCTGCGGCCCATCAGCCCTCTCTGGGGCAGCGAGGAGCTTTATAGCAGCACTGGGCACACTGAACGCTCTGCCCTCTCTTGTCAACAGAAACTCATGCTGATTTTTTCTGACAAGGACATTGGATGGTTTTAGTGCAGCCTGATGTAGTTTCTGAACAGCCCTTCAAGGGTCATTTTCCACAGATGAAAAGTAGGAATGTTCTTTACTAACTTTTCTCTGCCTTAGCTTATTTAATAGTTTTCACTCCAAGGCATCTGAACTCTAAGCAAGCGAGAAGCAAATTCCAAACTGGGAGCATATTAAACAAGAAATCTGATGACAGAACACTTGCTATTTTATACATTTTTTTTTTTTAAAGTGTTTAGACATTTCAGTCTGTTCGGGGGCTTAGGAGGGATTGTGCAGTATAGTATGCTTCACTAACTTTCCACTCTACTACATACATTTATGGAAAAATATTCTCAAGCAAACTAAAAGGTTTTTTTGGGGGAGAGGAAGGAAATTTCTTATCTGGAAAAAAAAAATTATCTATTCCCTAGCTGAGAGAGGAGACCTGGGCAGACAGACCTTAGTTCTGAAACTAAAAAGTCCAGTTGGTACCATCTAAGACTTATTTCATCATTCAAATTCATTGGAATAAAATTATCTGGTCATCATCCTTTGATTTGACCGTTATTTATTCTGACCTCTGGCCCTCTCCCTACAGAGCTGTTTGGCCAGCTAGGATATTTGAGTTTCTTGTAGTAAAAGGAATAACTTTGGCTAAAAACTCTGAGGAACAGAGTCCAGCCTAATTCTCAGCCCTCAACATGCAGCAAAAGCAGACCATATTGACTTTGAACACAATTTTAATCGAAAGAGTTTGGCAGACTTCTTAAATTCTAAAATGGCATCCTTCTCATTTAATTCTTAAAGACTTATATAATAGTTACATTATAATGGATAGACCAAAAAACCCCCAGACAACACAGCAAAAACCTTAACAACATCTGATCCAAATGTTTTCAAAGAACATGAAAAAAATCCTTTGCATTTAAAAAAAAAAATCTTGCAGAAAATAATTTTAAAATCCTCCTCTCTTCGTATGAATGATTTGTTCTGAGGATAAATTCACAGGGTGTCAATGTGGACATGTCACACAGGAAGCTCTGACACAAGTAGGTGATCAGGAGGTAAATAATCTCGGAGCAGGTTTTGTTCCAAACTCATTTCTTTAAGTGGCTACTGGAAGGCCAGGATGAAGTGAGGGGAGAGTGTGGATGCTAACTTTAGAAAGGACGTCTGGAATCAGTTAGTGTCCTTCTTATTGTCTTTATCAAATTTCGGGCAGATGCCAGGGTGGGTAGGAAGCAAGGCCATCGTCTTTCAGGCTTCCAGGAACTGCAGTGAGATGCCGAGCGGGAGGTTTCCATGGGACCACAGAGCTGACTGCCACAATCATCACATCAGTAATTTATGCACACTCAGAGCACCATTATGGATTAGCTAAAAAACCGTTTGCTATTCATATTTTTCTATATCCATTTTAGATTGGAGCCATGTATATCCTCCAGTTTTTTTGGCAGTTTTACTACAAGAATGTTTTTATTTTTTTTTAAGTTTTTGAAAATCTGATAACCAAATGACTCAAAAATCAGTTAAAACTGAGAAACTAATGTTATTGCTTGAGTGGATCAAAGTTATTTTGGATTTATTTAACGAAAAAGATGGTTTGTGATAAATGCTAATTTTTGTGATAAATATTTTTCAAGTGATAAAAAAAACTACTGGAATAAGCAAATTTTGTACATAGCAAATTTTAAATAATATAAACATGTGCACATTTATTCACTTAAGAATATATGGTATTACGGTTTAAAACCTGGCAGATGAAAACTATTGATTTCACTGCAATTTTAGCTCCCTGTTCAAATTATTGCCAAATCTCCTCTACATGTGAAGTCCCCAGAGTCTGCCTGCTAAGATGTACATCTGACTGAGCTATGCCTTAGTAACAGGGCTTGACAACATGCAAGGAATCGCCATGCTTCCTTTGCAGCCTTAATGCACTTTGTTGAAAAAATAACCTAACTCAGGACTAATTAAAAAGGAGCTACCAGTTAAGAAACATACTTGAAATGAAATCAAATCTGTAATGTATGTGTTAATGTCTGGAACACAAATATTACAACTGGACTAGATGCTGCCAAGTACTAAAAAGTGGTACTCACCATGGAAATCCTTATATAGAGAATTGGCTTCTTTCTCACCACCGAGAAATGACTCAAGACCAACTACTGTATCCGACAAGTTTCTAATACGTGCAGTAATTGCTTTATTCTGCAAAACATGGAAAAAGGCTAATATTGTATTTTATATATGTAAGCAACATTCATGCAAAATAATTTTATTTATTATCAATAGGCTGGAGTAAAATAGAGGAAAAAATGGAGAAACAAAGTAGAATGCTTCCACAGAGCTGTCACTAAGGGAAGCGATGCATGCAATACCATTTGGAGGGGCCAGGAGTGGTCTTAGCAATGAACAGGAGCTGGTTTTCTGCTGTCGTTAGGTCAAGGCTGCGCTCCTCCTCAGAGCGTCTTCCTCCCTAGACAGCTTCACCCACTGCCTGTTGGGGGCTTGGCAGATATCAGGAATCAAAGGAGAAGCGGGGAATACTCTTCAGGATCAGGCAGAGGTCTCCCTGCTGCCCGTCAGCTGGGATGGGCACCTAGGCCTGCAGCAGCTGAGGTCTCACTATGGAAAAGAAGAAAGCTCGAAGGATCCAGCTAAGAGGGTGCAGGGTCTTGTTGGGCTATCCAGTCTCCTGCGTTATCTCCAGATAAACACTGGATCAAAGACAAAGGCAAAGCAAAGAAGGCAAGCAGGCAACCAACAAAGGTTGTTGACAACAAATAGTCTATGATGTATTCCTCCTGAGGCAATAGCAGCTGTACCAAAATATTGCATTATCATCAATACTACTGATAAATCTCATTACTACAACACTGAATTGTATCATAAATAATTGGAAGATAAATTCCCAGATTACATCTGTCCATTTGTGCAGCAGCAATGGTTCTGAAAATATTCAGAATTTTCTGTCTACTTGAATGTAAATATCAGTCTTGGGAAGCCTTGACAACTTACCCAACTAAATAACATAAAGACTGAGGACAACTTTTAGTTTTTAATAGGAATTAGATTAGAAATGATGTTATACATGAAGATGCTTTACATGTCTTGTTTACTCTGAAAAGTATGATCTAAGTTGAGAATATTTTTATTTATTTACTCTGATTTTAAGATTTTACAAAGTTCCCATTTCATATAGTGGTCCAAAACGTCTTCTCCCTTTCTTTGTATCTTGGTTACTTTTGTATCTTAGCACTTTCCACAGTGCTTGGTACATAGGAGATACTTAATAAATGCTAACTGAGTGACTAGTTAATTGTTTAAAAATGATTACTGAATAAAGGAATATAAACTTAGCAAATTCTATAGTATGTTTCCATATATGAACAAGGACTAAATATGACCAAAGCATTCTTTTGAAATTACTTGTATACTTACATTACATGTAGCTTATAAGATTTCCTATAAGTAGGAAGACACATTTGTCTTTTTTAAAAGTCTAACTAAACTAATTTAAAAGGAACAAGCAAAAATACTAGTACAACTTAGATTTGAAGACATGTATTTGTTTTCTTTAGATTTAGAGGCAGTTTTCCATGGAATGGTGAGAAAAGAATCCAGATTGATTTCTTATTTCCATCCATTTTCCATAGGAGATAATCTTATTCCAGATTAACAGTGTCTTCATATACTAAATACACATCCTTTTCAACATTTCTTTAGCCAAAGACCACTATATCAAACTCATCCAGGTTGGGTTCCAGCCAGTTATTCTTCACCCAAACAAAAATGTCTGCCAGACATTCCAACAGCTGGGAGACAGTTCATAGTGAGTCAACTTGAAAATGATTCATTGTGCTTAGTATTGAACAATGTTGGGGTGGGGGGGGTCAATAATGGAGGGTGAGAACAAGTGGGAGATAAGGAATGACAATCAGCAGGCGCTCATCACTTTTTCAGTCCTCATTTTTGGTATAAGCTCTAGTAGGATGAATTCCACTGTCATGGATTACAGATGAACAATTGTTAATGTTCAACAAATTTCTTAATCAAAATCTAATCTAAAAATCGATCTAAAAATAAATAAACTTAGTTCAGAGTCTGAATATTGGAAATTTTAGGGATGAAAGACACAGTTTAGTTGGACTTTATCTGACATTTAAGTCACTTAAGTCATTACATTCTTCAAAGACTCTAAAAGAGGATATCTCTATTGGTAACTATTAGAAAATCTCTGCATATTTCAAAACCTAAGGTCATTTCCTCCATCTCATTAAGAGGATTCAGACCATTCACCTCCTCTCTATTTAGCTAAAAAGGGTGTTTCTTTCTCTCGCCGTTACATCTTAGTTTTCATTCGTAATTACTTCTAGAATAGTTGGCTGTTGTTAGTTTTTTTTTAAAACTCCAGCATCTGCTGGAATAATATTTGGAAACAGTCAAGAAAGAAATCTAGTAGCCTTTCTGGAGAAGAAAAAAGTGAATTGTAACTGCTCAAGGCTTTGGCAGCATGGAGTGCTCTCTAATCTATGGGTCCCCACTTCCCCAGGAAGTTTGTAGCAGTCATTCATTGTTTCCCTTTTGACTTGCTCAAGCTTACCACCTAGCTATTAACCACAAACTGAATTCTATCGTAGATGCTTGCATGAAGAGAAAGAGCAAGAATAAACCATTAACATTAAAGGACTTATATTTAACAGTGACTTTTACTGCTCTCTGTATACTAATTTGGGAAAACAGTTTGTTTTAAAATTATGCAGGAAGCTGCTTCAAATGGGAGAGTTGTGCAGCTATCAAGAAGATGACTACATGGTACAGAGCCTGGGAAATTATATATGGTTAAGACCTGTTCAGTTTTTGACTGAGTTAACCTTTATTTTCACTATAAGCTCCTGTATTCTTTGGGTAGATCCGGGACCTAAAAGCATATAACTGTATTACAAGTTTTTTTTATTTTTTTTATGCCTCAAGGATCCAATACTTTTATTCATAAAGAGCAAATGCATGCTTTTGTCCACCAACTTAATCTTTTCTTAAACTTCCTCCATTTTAATGGTCTTTAAATAAAAACAGAAATAACAATAATCTTAATAACTTTGCAATTGAAAAGTCATTTTTGATTGAAAAAATAATCCAGTGATACCAGGTTTAAGAAAATTTGGAAAGCATCAAATCTAGCAATGTACTCTATAGAGAATGTGGAACAGACAATGAATGGTCCTAACAATCCCATGTATTTGAAGAGATTCAGCAGGATGTTTTATGCACAGGCCTTGGAGCCCGAAGCTCCATTATGTGTCTACTCAGATTCTGGTTGTCTTGGTCTTATAGCATTAGGCAAAATGCTTTAATACTAATATGGTGAGGGATTCAATGCTATGGCACATACTTGGACACAGGGAATGAAAATAATTATTCATAGTGAATTTGTGAAATTTACACTTTCCAACATGCAATGTCTAGTGACAGGGTATTCAGCCTTGGTTAACAACACATCAGTACATTATTCTGATGGTGGCAGTGTATGCAAGGCATGCTGACATCACCAACATACGTAGCACATACTGCTGCTCATCATCTTTGCCCATCTGGACTTGAAAATCTATCAGAGCTCCAAAATCCCTCTTGCTCCATACAAATCTCCATCCAGCTACTCAGTGAAAGTTGGCAGTTCTGGAAGGCAGCCAAGACATGGCTAGGAGGGAAGCCAGAAGAGGAGAGAGCCAGTGGCCAGCAGTTTTAAGAGGGTTTTTTTGGCAGCCACAAAAGGCATTGTTTTAAATTACATAAAAAACATATTAAAGTTCCCAGATGCCTTGTAATTTTATATGAATCATTTACATAAAAACTTATGATATTGTTGCAAAGGTAGAAGCAGATTAAATTGGACCTCCTGCGGTGGTTCTACTTTTGCCCTTGACTCACATGTTGGTATTTTCTTGTTGGTTTTGTAGAAAGTGGATTATTTTAAAGGCCTCTTAACAAAATCCACTGAGCCAATTTTGGAATAAAGGTGATACATTTTGTATTGCTTTTCCACTTGTACCCCACTAAAAAGTCCAATATGTATTTTTTAAAAAGTGTTCTTGATCATATGGTGAAGATTAATAAACTAAAATCATGTTGCCTCTTCCATTTTCATCATCCACCCAAAATCAAAGTCAAGCAGAAGAGCTCAAACCCTAGATATCTGCCTCACTTTCACTGCTTAAATCATGAACTCCCCAATAGTATAAGACACATTTTATCAAAACAAAATGTACTTCCAAGAAATATTGTAATAGCAGTATCAAAAATTAATTAACCCATACTAACTTAATCATCATGAAGCTTGAAAGGAATTAGCCAATTAGCATAATGCACATATGCGAAGCCTTGGCTAGAACAAACCCCGTGGTTGCTCACTTTGCACTCAGTTTTGAGTGGAGGGAGCAATCAAAATAATACGAAAGACACAGTTCCCAAATTTGAAAGTATCAAGGAACACTGCAACCCTAAAGAGAATCCAAGAAAGAAAGACAACTGAGTAGATGGAAAGTGGGGTTAAATGGATATGGTGGAAAAATGATAAGGGGCTAACCCCTGGCTTTTTGGCCAGAGTCAAGGGTATGTGCTTAAGCTACTACTTCAAGAAGTCTTGAATCTATTGACTTATTATATAAAATTGCATGCAATTATAATTCATAAAAACAGTGGGACTGGTATAGCCAATAGCTCAAATACGTAAGGTCTTTTTCTGGAAAAATGAAGCACACGTATTATTAAAATACTCAGAAATCATCATTTGTCTTAAAATGCCTAGATCAAAGGATTAAAATACACCGAGGGATATTTCATCAGATGTTATGATTTATTTCTATTTAAAAGTGATTTATTTACTTTTAACATATTTTCATTTTTGGTTCTTTAAATATATGATTGATTTTTTTATGCTGGCTTTTCAATTTTCTTCATAATTTCTTCCCAGAGTTCATAACTACTATGAATTCGTTTTTTATTCTATCAAATAGCTCTTTACAAGAAAGAGGTGAGGATGGATTTGCTCACAATTCCAAAGTTATTACAGGTATATATATACATAAATATTTACAAGTGCTAATTGCAAAGAGTACAAACCATACTTATTTTTATTTTCAAGATTGAATATAAATATCACTTATGAAACTAGCAACAAGCAATTATATTAAAATGGTGGCAGTATTTGATTAAGAAAAAAATTCCCAGATTCAACATTTTAATCATAGATATAAAATTAGAAAGGTTCTTATAACAAATTATACTAAAATATTTTTTAGTTTTGAAGTAGAAGATCACATCACCTCTGAAACTGGTAATGAGCAATTTACATTAAATGGTGACAATGTATTATGAAGAAAGTAAATGCTCCCAGATTCAACATTTTGATCATAGGACCACAGAGCTAAAGCTAGAAAAGGGGCCTAACAGGTTAAATAGTTTCTAAATCAAAGAATACTAATTTAAGAGCAACAGGGAATTTTCTTCTTTAATTCAAAAGTCAACTTTGGATTTTCTTGGTCCTCTCTCCATATCTGAAGAAATTAAAAAACTAGCCCAAGAAAATTTGGTTTTCTTCCTAAAGTTCCTCAGAAGTTCCAGGATCTTTACTTGGACTCTAGATGAAGGATGAATTGAAAGGATGATTTTGAATTCCTTTTGAACAATTCTGCTAAATTAAGGATAGTAGAATCCTTATTTCATGCACACGTTGCACAAGTGACAAAATTTATTAATGTGACACTGATTCATTCATTTTGCATGTATTACTCAATAACTTGAGATTGTAAACCATGATATATGGATTTTTTTATTACTTTTTACAAAGTCATTTCAAGTATATTGTAGTTTAAATCATTTAGAACAACCTCTAATTTTGATGGAGTCATTTGACAATGCACTAAACATACACATGACATTCTTATTCGTCAGTTGGAGAAGCTGCTAGGTGTAATGGATAGAAGCACTGGAGCAATGAACTCTGGAGTTGAGAAGACCTGGGTTTGGATACTGCTCGTGAGACTGGTCAGCTAGATGACCGTAAAACAAGTCACTTAACCTCAGTAAACCTTAGTAACTTCTTAGGTCCCTTTTAGCTCTAAAGCTATGACCCTATGATCCTTGGTAAGTTTTTAATTTAAATATCACTAGTAGCTGAAGTGAAAATCTTATAGGTTCTGGGAATGCTCTTGACAATGTCAAAGTATGAACCATTTCAAGAAACTATGATGATCTTTACTACCTAATTTATGATGATTACTCAAAATGCCCAGAGCTTTATCCCTGTAAACTTATATTGTAACCAATCCATGGATACAGAAGTGAGGAGACAATCAGAACTGCAATAGTTCATTTTAGATGCATATTCCCACACTCAACAAAGCAACTGGATGCCACTCGGGAAAATCTAATTTTTTTTTTTTTTTGGTGGGGAGAACACAAATGACATTTAAGGAGGGTTTTTCTAATTTTTAATTTTCTAATTTCTAATTCTATAGGGTGTAGCAAATCAGAATTTGTTGTCTACCATTTTCTTCTTGAAACCCTCTAAAAACACAGTTCCAATCCAGCCTGGCTAAACAATTGCTGATCTCCAGATAGCCCAAGGAGCATTCAGCTCATGATGTTTGTGCTGCAGGTTAAAGATACTAAAGTTTAAAATCAGCTTATGATCAACCCATATTGAGTATAAAATTATAGCCTGTCATTAGGAGTAGGCTGACAAAGCCAGGTCCAGATGGGAGACTGGCTGGGAAAAATGCTGAGGCAGGTGGGAAAGTGATGGGAACCTGATGGAAGACAGGACTGCTCCCTCTGCTGGCAAGGCCCTCACCTGCTTTAATTTTTAACTAATGACTTGCTTTTCTTTAATTATTTAGAACATAACCCAATAAATAATGTAGAGTATTCCATTCTCAGGCTGCTACTATGTGTTTGTACATTTCTGAACTACCTGTGCCCTATATTTTATCAGAATAATTTGTCAGAGCTATAGGCTCCAATGCTTCACCAGGGGTCCAATTATTTATCTTGTAATTTAATTGCATAATAAACATGTGCAAATCTAATTCTACTTTTAAAATACTAAACCCTTTAAAAATTAAAGCCATCTCTGAATTACTTCATCAATATATATTTTCATGTAGAAAACTCCTGTAGAAGTATGTGCTTTACAGTATCTTGCTCAGGCTTAACAGAATGTACCATAATGAAATAATATAGAAATGAACCAAATAAATCAACTATACAGGATACAAGAAAACAGCATGTCAGAGCAAAACAGAAGAGATGTACAGCGCCAAACCTATCTAATGACCTAATGATGTGAGTTTGCAGACATTATGTACTAATGTGTAGGGAATTTGGAGCTGATGTTTATACAAAAACTTGCTAAATTTTACAGCAAAAAATTATTCGTTATTTGATTTGTGATGTAAGTTAATAGCTGCAGCAAAAACATTTAGTAAAAATCTGTTCCTAGATTTTGGCCTATCACCAGAAGCTCCCAGAACAGGAGGGATCAGCTTTTTCCCCCACTGTTCTCCTCTGAATCCTGGCTGAAAAGACACTCCAGCTCCCAGCCTTCCAGAAGGCTCCATCCCAGGAATCCTCGCCTGCCATTTGGTTTGCTGATTTTAATCTCACAGGACTTTCTTACAGTGGCTCCACTATGCTGAACTGGCACTTGCTTCTAGAAGTGAGTTATTATTAAACTTGTAGGTCAATTGTGGCACTAACAACTCTTTGGAAGCTTTCAGCCACAGTGTACAATTTGCTGGTCTAATTAAATATTAATTCCAAGTGTTACATTTTGTGGCTAAGAGCTTTTATTTTCCATTATCAGTCTGGAAGAGAAAGAGGTTACAAGGCTAATTTAATCTGTCTTCCCCATCTCCCCCCAGCATTAAAGCTTAACTACATAGGGCATAAAAACATCATTAAAAATGCAACAACTCTTTATATAACAATAATAATGTAATTAATAGAGAAGACCTAAAGCATAAAGGAAGAACAGAAGATCTGATATAATAACCTGAATAGCATCGATAATACCAGCAATTACAAAAGTTGTAGCAACAATGTTTTGCACAATCAAGTTTCAGGGATAATCTTAGTTTGAAGGAAAACATCTTTTCAAAGATTTAAATATAAACGTGCAACTCCATCTATCGATAGGGAAAACTTTAAACCTAGATTTTTCCAAAGAAATGATCCCACTTAAAATGGAAAAGAGTGGCTGCAATTCTATAAAGTTTGCAAAATAAAGCAACATTTAAAAGGAATAGTAGTTTTTACTGTATAGAAAAAAAAATAAGATTAAGATTAAGTCAGAAATGTATAAATCTACGGTAAATTGACATATGTCCTTCCATATCTATATTCTGCCTCTCCATAGCTATAGAAATTGGTTATTTAACCCTGTTTGAATAAAGTGAATGAATACACAGGTCCCTCCTCCCTTTTGCTTCCAGAACAGTGGTGTCCACCATGCCTGGACACTGGGCATTATAAAGACTATGTATGTGGTCTAGCAGCCAAAGATTCCATATGCCCAAACAGATGACTCTATTTCCATACTGTGATGGGATATTTTACTATTTGGACTATTTACATTTGAAAACTTTGGGCTTAAATGCTACTTCAGCTAAAGATAACCACCACGTTAAAGCTACATTAAGAGAAACAAAAGAAGAGACTAAAAATATTTATTTTGATTCATATAGTCTGATAAAATGTTCCCTGATTGGACAAAGAAAAGTGTCTAAGTTATAGTGGTTATTTCTTGTTTCTGTTTTTATGTGTTTGAATTTATATTATAAATTATTTAGATGTAATATTTAAGGCAACTTAAAAATAACTTGCTGTGAGTCCCATAATACAATGTCATTTTTATTCTTGTGTTTTTATATTTAGAGTATCTATTTGAGGTTATCTTTCTATAAAGTTCCAAATAAATGTGACCAAGAATATAAATTGAATTATTATATGAACTTATGAAATTAATAGGCATTTAAACTCATGCATAATTAACACTAAATAAAATAAATGAACAATTTTATTTTGAAAACAAAGAAGAATCAGGTTAAACAGAAAGATTTAAGGGCTCACAGAACTACTAGGATCCAATTAAAAGTAATTTGTAGATAATTCAAACACTTATCAGAGTTCCATAGAAATCTGAAACATTCACAAACCATTTAAAAAGAAAGATGAAACCAGATAAGAACACAAAAAAAAGAAGGGCTACATTTAATGAAATAAAGTTCAACTCCTTAAATAATGTTTTCTTTATGCTATTTCGAACATTCACTATTTACATGTATTTTTAGTGGTTGACAATACCTACAGGATTGGTTAGAAATCAATGGAATTTATAATCTTGAATACCAGCATGATTTTTTTTTTGCAAGCATTTATTAGTAAATAGCAAGAGATGAAATCTGTAGATTTCATCATTAAATTTTCTACTTAAAGTACACAGGGGAAAAGAACATTTAAAATATCTAGTGATATGACATTGTTACATTTCCCACAATAATACTCACATCTTCAACTAAATCAAAACTGTAAGTGAACATTTTATAGTTGTAAACTCACAAAACTATGTTAGTTCTTCACTGTGCAATTACTCTTCCTTTTTTAAAGAATGAAAGATTTCACACAGAGAAAGATTCACAAGCTCATAGGAGTCCAAATCTCACAATTCCACATTAGTGGTAGATTCTAAAGCTGTCTATTGCTTGGCTTAAGTTTAGCTCCTAAGAAATGAATGTAAACTGTTTGCATTTTTATTTTTTTTTCCTGCGTTATTTCTACCTTCTGAATCCAATGCTCCCTGTGCAACAAGAGAACTGTTCGGTTCTGCACACATATATTGTATCTAGGATATACTGTGACATATTTAACATATATAGGACTGTTTGCCATCTAGGGGAGGGGGTAGAGGGAGAGAGGGGAAAAATCGGAACAGAAATGAGTTCAAGGGCGGGGATAATGTTGTAAAAAAATTACTCTGGCATGGGTTCTGTCAAGAAAAAGTTATTATCAAAAAACAAAACAAAACAAAAACTTTAGCTCCTAAAATACTCAGTATGAACATAGAGGTCAGTGGATATGAAAAGGCTTGTTTTCTAAATATCCCTACATTGAAGAGTACTGTAACACATTTACTTCTTCCATGGATCCAAAGCTCTGGAGTAGGAACATTATGTGTTGATTTCCCACTCCATCAATTTAAATATGGATTATAACACATTAACAAAACTTCATTTGACCTTGAAGGGGTACTACAACAATCTATTTCTTATTGACTTTACCTTAGCCAATTAACTTCCTTTAGAATAAGCTAACTGATACTGTTAGGTAACAGTGCTCTCCACTGAAGCAGATGCATGACTTAAGAAAGATGATAAAATCAACATAGGCTGAACTGATGCAAAGCATGGTTATTTTGTGGTAACAACTTGTGTGTGACTTTCACTGAAGCAGGATCAGATTAAAATCCTTGACTGCTATGGAACTTTTAAAATTTTAAACTAATCCTAATTTTAAGTCAACAAAGCTAACATACAAAAATGTTGAGGATTTTTAGAATTTTGTTAGTAGATGGTATTATTTAGTCTAAGGGATAGCAAGTAAGTTTTCATTATTACACTATTAAAATTCAAACTTATTAAGTTTGCATTTAAAATCATAATCATTTAAAACCACATAAAGGTCTGAATAATCCACAATAATAAAAAAGTAATTTTTGAAAGAAAAAAGAAAAAGAAAAAAGTAAAAAAATTAACCTTTCATTAGTTAGTTCAATTGTGATTTTGTAGCTATGGCCTCAGTACTTTCAGTTAATTTAAAACATCAATCAAATAAAACTTGTCACATATATTGTGCGAATAAAATGTATGAATTAGGCAAATTTAATTTTTATTCCTTTTTTTTTTTTTTTTACATTTGCTAATTAAATTGTATACTCCTGGCAAGAAAGCAGTGTATTTTACATTTCCTAAAAAGATGAATGAAAATTATTGGGTCACTGCATTTTTTTTCTTAAGCAAAACATTCATTACTGGAAATTCCTTAAAAGTTGAGAAAATCCCTTAAAATAACTTAGACTTAAGTGACTAATGTTCCTCCTAAAGGATGCTGGAATAGAAAAGAAAAGAAAACAGGTGGAAAATTTCTGCTTTAATTTAGAAATGGAAAACACATATGTCAGTTAATTGTAAAACAGATTCCTCACTACATAGCCTTATTTTATTTTTTTCAAGGCTTGCCAAGTGTGAAAGTTAAACAGCATACTGATTATTTGTCTCAAAGTTATCATCTTGCAAAAAAAAAAAATCTCATTAAAAAGTCAGGGCCACTGCAAGAATAGTCTGTTTGCTCTTGCAGGATAGAAAAAGACTTGGGAAATTGTGGCTGAGAAATACAATCATAACTTTTCTTTCAACATGTAAATTATTAACATTTCACATAAATTCTCAAAAGTGCAAATAAACTAGCATTCTCACTAAATTATGGATAAAATCAATGTATAGATATATAAAGAGAATATTTTTCTCAGAAATATCATTTCCTTAAAAAAGAAAAAAAAAAACAAACATTAGCAGCAGCAGCAGCACCAGCACCAACAAAAAAGCTACCCACTGCATCCCTGTATAACAGAGTTGTGAAAGGTTGAGTTGTGAGAATGTGAGCAGCTGCTGTGATTATAACTAAAGGTCTGTCTACTGCTCAAGTCTGAGAGACCACATGTTCGGCTGTCCTCTCATCTTGCCATCCTCACCAATTAACTATCAACATGGAGGGCCGTACACATGCTCTCAGGGGCTCTTTAACAGGCTTCTTGGCGAGTGGAACAACTACACAGCAGGACTCTGGGAACGGAGTAATACAGGAGATAGGGAGCCTTCAGTAGTTTTGCTCTTCTTAATGACAGTTTACTCCTTAGTTCAGTGTTTAACGAAGGTTGTATTAAGTTTAATCATTTCCACACAGGTTTTTTTTTAACACAACATGTTTAAGCAGATGGCTAAAAAACTGTAGGGAGAAAATAAGTAATGTTTATTTGTCATCAGACTTTTTTTATCAGGAGCAAAGTTTTTTGGTTTATTTTTTGGAGTGAAGACATTTTAAGACATTAATTACATGAATTTTCAATTCATTTTTCCCCCTTAATGAGACTTGGAAGAGTTTCTATATATTTATTTCAAAATATGTTTGTTTTGTTTTTCTTCTATATCATCTGGCAAATAAGTAACATCTAATCTAAACAAACAAAAAAAAGTCCAGGCTTGAGGTACATGCAGATTATTCCAGATTAAGATTTTTAAATCATTCTTGTTTGCTCTACTTGTCTTACTCTATTGTAACAATGGGTTAACAGTGAACCTATGCCATTATTTTCCCCATCTTAACTTTTTCTCCTCTTTACAATTTCCTTAACTATGTGTTACTTGCCTACAATGAAATTAAACATGGGAAGAATGCCAAAAATACAATAAAGGGTAACTAATCATTACTGTACAAGCCTGACAGAACATTAACAACTAAAGTAAGAATGCTGATTGGCTGCTATACAAATAGAAGAAATATGAATGTTCTGTGCACTTTTAACACAGGAATCCTTTATATCATAGATAAAGGCTTCACAGTGACATTACTATCACATTGTAAATTATGGAATACTTTTTTCAAGCATCCTAAATTTAAGTCTCTTGTCTTGCATTTAACCACTACTTCGATAATCACTCCTAACTATCTGGAGAACTCTCTCCCAAGACTTCTGTTCTTCAGGTATTCATTCCCAAGTCTTCCCCTGTCTCCTTCAAGTTGCTGCTGCTGCTGCTCCAGGTAGGCTGCCTTGGTCAGTGACTGTACCGTGGCCCTGCAACATCAGCTACTCTAACACACTGAAGGCCTGGCCTTCTCTCCCGCTATGAATTGGTCATGCTAGAGTAGAAACAAGATAGGAAGTGTGTGAACAATTCTCTTGATAACACCATGATGCTGTCAGGATTTACTTGGCCTCCTGACTGTGTCTCTGGCACTGGCCTCCTGGATTCCCTCACACCAAAGAGACAGACTAACTTTGCCAATGTCCTTCTTTAAAAAAGAAGGTTTTAATCTTTCAGGTTGTTCAGGTTTCCATGGCTCTTCTTCTGCATTCTGATACTTTTTTTGGTGACCTTATACTTTGAACTCTGCTACAGATAATTCTTTTTTGTTGTTTTGACCCAGTCCTGGTATCTGGCTTTTAAGTATTGATCTTCAGATTCCAATTTGTAAATGTGGCATGTCCTGGTTCTCTATAGTTATTTGTACCCACCTTTCTGAATGCCCATTCCTTAATCTGGAGCTGGAAGATTAGAGACCAAGCTGGTCTAACCCCCTCATTTTACAGATGAGGAAAATAACATTTCCCAGAGGTGAAATGACTTGCCTGATATCACAGAGGAAGAGCTCGGAGAGCCAGGCTCTGAACCTGCCTACTTGTAAATCTGATGTTTTTTACACTCCATCATGCTGTTTGAACTTCTGCTTTGAGTTATGACACTAGATGTTGATCTGTCTTAATCTTTAAAGGAAACTCTACCTCTGGCTTCAGCTAATGCCTAAATCTTTAAACAAAATATTATATTGTCATGTAACTATTTAAAGATGATCATGTTGGATCTGAGGTCCTATGAAGTCATTTATTAGAAAAGAATTTTTTTTAACTTTGTCTGATGCAACGGGAAAAAACTGATATATTCCAATAAGAGAGCAAATTTGCATAGGGAATACAATTTTTCAATTTATTAAAACAACACCTTTATTAAACTTTAATCTTTATCCACAATACACCACTTTATATTCTTGCCCAAATCACTGGTCCTTCAAATTTTCCTCCTAAGATGGCCTCAACTTCTTCATCTGTAAAATGGTGTGAGGTTAAACTGGAATGATCTCTAAGGAACTTTCAAGCTCTAAATCTACAATCCTATGATTTCAAATTGTTTTAAACAAATATCTTTTGCTTCAGTTCTTCCCACCAAAGAGGGCTACCTAGTCAATTTCCATTATATGCATATTATTGTTTTCTTTTGTCATCTAATATTGACCAACTTACTATCAGATCAATCAGTCATTAGTTCTTTGAGGGCTGTGGGGCTATCAGATATATTCATTAATACACTATACCCTTCCATGGTCATTAAACAGCTAAAAAAATTCTTGTGGAGAGGCCAGACAACAAACTACTGTGTTTAAACATTAACATAGAGAATTTTTAAAAATGAATAATTAGCTGTTATCAAGGTGAATTAAAAATAAAAATTTTCTTTTTATCTAACTCACTTGCTTTGTTAGCTAATTTATAACTGAATAGGTAACAGTTTAAACATTTTTTCCTTTAGAACTCAAGTTATTGGGCTATTAAAATATTAAACTAAACAACCATATTTCAGAAATATAAAATATTTTTCCATTTGCAAAATTAAAAAAAAATTAGGGGAGTAGGAAGAGAAATGTAAGAAAAATGAGAACACCATTAAATATCAGGTAAACAAAATGGATGAAATCCTATATTTTCAATGTAGATCTCCAAAACGGTGGCACAAACATTTCATTAAGATGTATTAATGTTCATAGTCTGCACTTTGCGCTAGAAAAAACCTTAGAGGTGAGTTCCTAGTCAAATCCCTTGATTTTATAGATAATGAAAATGAGTTTAAAAGAACTGAAATGATTGTTGAGGGTCACACACTGTTAAAGCCTGGATTCCTGAGCCTGAATGCAATGATCATTCGAAGCAACACATGTAGTAGTGCCTAAACTTTTGATTTAGCCATGGAATTAGGAACAAAGTCAATTGCTTTCTTTTGCTAAAAGCAATGTGATTTCTTTGATTTTGGAGAACTTTTCTTAGGCTGGTTTAGAAAGCAGATGAAATAATGATGGCTTTTTGTTCTATACCAAAACAATCAAAAAGAAAATACATGTACAACCAGGAGGATTGTAGCAAGAAGAACACAGGATTTGGAATCAGAAGACCTGGTCCTGGCTCTGCCCTTCTCTGGACCTTAGTTTCCTTCTCCAGAAAAAGAGGGAACTGTTATAGACAACCACACATCTCTACCAATTCTAGATCTTATTTCACTGTTCTTACTAAGGAAACCAGAAGGACTGACTACTGTGGGCTCCTAGAACAAACCAATGGCCATATTATAGTTCCAAAATATATTATGTCTTTTGTGTTTCTAATTATCAATGTTCTATTTGGAAGTCACAGAAATATGAATATTTATGAAAGACATCACCAGTTGAATGAGTTTCTATTGCAACAAAAAACGAGCCCTTAGAAAGAGTAAATTGAAGGGCAAGATGACAGTTGCTTTCCTACTATAACAATAAGGACATATCTAAATGAAGGAATATTATTAGCATCCTTCCTTTCAAATATTACAAATGTAAGAAAGTTTAACATTGGTCTGAATATAAGCTACGTCTTCCTCCCATTTTTGACACACGTAAAATTAAGTATTGCATTTGTTTTTCAAGTGTGAATCTATATGTACTTAAAAAAAACTTTCAAGGAAATATCATTTTATGATTCAACCTTATATGGAAGATGATAAAAGGGAGCACTTTTTTGACCAATTTAATATGTCATTATGTTCCATAGACAATAGGGTCATATTGTTAATTTGGAAGAATTCTTAAGGTAATTGAGAATGAAAAATTCCAAAAGCAAGATAATTTTGAAAACTAAGTAGCCCTTGAAGTAGCTCAAGAAAAACTCTATGTTGCAATTGCCATTCAAAAGTCTAGTCATTTCTGATTGAGTGCCATGATTAGGAGATCCCCAAAAGGAATATGCAGTCATTATTTTACCACTAAAGATGAAGAGACAATAAGTGGAAAGAAAATGACAATAATATCAAATACCAACTAAACTTAAGAGGCAAAATCTCACATGCAAAAACCCAGTGAAATAAACAAATGAACCAAAAAAACCTAATAAGTGATCTCTTGGTCTTGCTAAATTTCCAAACTTGTGGTGTTTAAGAATAACTTGGCCAGCTATGTTCAACTATCTTGTAGTTTTAATGTTTATAATACAATAACTCAGATAATTTCTGCTGCACCACCAAGCAATTCTTGCTACTGTTAAAAGCTTCCATAATTAATATGAAAGGGAATATTAATTATTCTGTGATAACTGTTTTCTAAAGGAGTTTTCTCTCATGCTTCCTGGTTTCCTTCAAGACCCAGCTAACATTTCACCTACAAGAAGCCTTTTTCAGTCCTCAATTTAAGTTTCTTCCCTTAGCAACTACCCCAGTTTGTTCTGGATTCATCTTATTTATACATAATTGTTTATACATTGTCTCCTCCATTATACTGTGAGCTCTTTTACTTTTCTTTTTTCTTTGCTTTTTATTTTTGCAAGGCAACTGGAGTTAAGTGACTTGCTGAGAGTCACATAGCTAGTAAGTGTTAAGTATCTGTGATTATATTTGAACTCAGGTCCTCCTGAATCTAGGGATGGTGCTTTTTTCCACTATGATATCTAGCTGCCCCCGTCTTTACTTTTCTTTGTATATCTGTTATTTAGTACATAGTAGGAGTTAAATAATACTTAGTTGACTGATAAAAGCAAGGATATCAACAATAACAATTTTAGTCTAGGATGATGGCCTCTAAACTTCTTAAGTATCAGGAAAACCTTTTATTTCAAGAGATTATATGAACTCTTACTCTCTGAACAAATAGAAGACAAAAAGTTATTGTGTAATTTAGGAATGCTCTTAAATGAATTTATATTTTATTAATCATGATAACACTTATATGGTCTGGACCTAGAGAAGCATGGTGACCATGGAGTCAGCCTTTGAATCAAGAAAACCTGTGTGTCCCAGGAAATTCTCTAAGAGAATAAGCTGAAGAGCAGTTAACAGTTCAAACTGGGAGAGGGACTTTGTCCTGGTTAGCATTCAAATGCTTCAGTTCTTGAAGTAAAGGACTCTCTGGATTCCAGTCCCGCATCACCCACTGTCTGGTGGACATTTTGATTTGGTGTCTAATATTCTAAACAATTCTAAAGGAGAATTCCTCATCTTTTCCCAAAACTTCTCTCTCCTCTGATCTTCCTTAGTATTGCAGAGGTCGTCATCTTTGCAGTCAACTAAGTCTGCAGCACTGACAGTATTCCTTGGCTCTTTTCTCTGGCTCACCCCAAATACCCAATCAGTTTCAAAATCAAGATATCTCATATATTCCTCTTATCTCCACTAAGAAAGCAAAAATGCAAGCACAAGCCCTCTATTAGACTACTGCAGTAAATGTGACTCAAGTGTCTTCCACTCCAAATCCAAGTTGTACACAGCTGCCAAAGGATTTTAGTTGAGGGCTAAGCCCACGATCCCCCATCTCTAGCCTCCTGGCTCTGACCACAAATTCTAATGGTTCTTACTTTTGGCATCAAATGGAATCTGTTTGTTATTCAGAGGATGGGCCCATCTTACTCTTTCAATCTCCTTTCCCTATGACTGCCCTCCCTGCACTGTGCATTCAACTGGCTGGTCTACTCGCTGTGGCCAAAACAAGATTCACGAGGCCTTCTCTGGGCTCCAGGGCCAGTGTGTCCGAAGGAGTGTGAGGACGCGAGTCTTCTTGGCTCCAAGGCCAGTTTTCTAACGCCTGAGCCGTGCTGCATCTCATTAAGTAAGGCGTACAGACTGAGAACAGCTGGTAATGACATTCAAAGCCGTTATGGGCCCAATGAGCCCCGATGAAAACCCAGCCCACCACTGCTCCATTGGTTATTTTAGTTACACTGAGAGACAACAGGAAAGAAAAATTGGAGGTGACACCTTCTGTGAAGGAAGATGACATGTTTAGTCTGCTGACATGGTCTACTTAAGCATGTGTAGTTAGTCATCTCCTACAGTCTACATCAAAGGCTTACTAATGCTTTGTGGGGCAAGCTCTTCCCCTGGGTTCTTAGAGGCTTTGCCAGCACATTGACCCCACTAAACAGGAAAGGCTTTGGGAGGTGCCTCAGCAATGAAGGGCTGTCCTATTGAGCCTGGAGATGCTTGTCACCTATGAGTTAGCTGGTGGGAAGCGGGAGGTGGGGAGGCTGAGGGATGGTGGGTGGAGAACCCACTCATCCACTTAATGAAGTACAATGGTGATAATTTAATAAAAGTGGTCAGGGCAGGAGCCTGCTTTTTATTCATGAAGAAAATCAACAATGAAAAAATAACCAGGGTGACAGTCACAAACAGAAATAACCTCATGCCAAGGAAAGCACTATCCACCAGGCCATGGGAAGCCATTCTATGGGATGAAGCACAGACAAAGGTAGAAGTATTTATTTTAGAATTGGGTGACTAAGGAAGGTTTGGTTCTGAGAACTGTTGTACCAGTCATTTTTTATCTTTTCCTGGAATTTGTTTGATTTCTTTGATGTCCTAACATTACTGCAGAGGAATACCAAGAGAGTTGGATGCTAGAGACAATGGGGAGGCAGATGGGGTGAGATGGCTATAGAGCTTCCTACAACTCCTGTACACCAGGGCCTGTTCATAGAAATCAACCAGATCATAATATGCGATTAACTGGAAGAACATGATTAACCAAGGAGTAAATCTTGTGAGATGCAGAAGACAAGCATTTTTCAGTGATGACAAATGAGAAATTAGAAAGACTGATAAGATTAATTCAGTGACTTAATTTCTTTCTAGAGGAGGATTAATCTTAATGGCAGTGCTTCTTAAACTTTTTCCATTTGTGACCCCCTTTGGTTTGAGAAATCTTTATGTGACCTGGGGTGTTCAGGTATGTATAATAAGCAGGCAAACCAAACATATACTGATAATAAATCGTAATTTCATGATCCTGACATTTATAAGCCATTTTGGAGTCATGAACCACAATTTAAGAAACTGGTCTGTATGGTATGTTTTTGGTGTTGCTAAGTCCTTTTTTCTCCCCAGTTTGACTTAATTATTATTTCTCTTAAGATGCATAAATTACCCAAATTTTTGGGATTGTATAAAGTATGCCCAAAGAACACAATGACCTGCTATTATTTTACTTAGTAAATGATACAAATCTCAAAAGGATTGATTTGTTTTGCCATGTGTTTTATTATTCTATTATCTAAGTTGCAAAATTTGGACACTTTCCCCACTATTTTCCCAGTAAATTTAACCACTTCCCCAACACTTTCAAACCAGCAAAAAATTCTTAGGTGATTATAATACGAAAATATAGCTTTAAGCATCTAAAGTTCTTTTATTTTTAAATATTGTTAAAATGGAATTTTGGAACATTACTTATTGATGAAGAAGAAATGAAACATCACTAAGAGGTATTTACTGCATTTAAATAATCCAAAATCTGCTATTGCATACAAGAAAAATAAGCACTTCAACAATCATCAATCAATAATCAACCAATAAACAGTTTTAAGTACCAAGCATTGTGCTAAGCACTGAATGGATGGAGATAAACTTAATTTACAAGAGATTTGCTACCACAGAAACCTAAAAATGTCAGAAATATGATCTCTGAAACAATGTAAAAATAATGTACAACAATAATTTGACTAAATACCTATTACTGTTTTCTTTTTTTTAGCTTAAAAAATATAACTAATTAAAAACAATTTTGCTGTCCTTACCTGAATTAAATGTGATGGCACTGTGATGATACAGGTTGACAGAGACATTCTGAGAAGACCACGGAGAACATATAGGAATTTTGTAAGACTATGCAGATGTTCAGGGGTGTCAGCACAGCAGATGTCATCTCCCCACAAAGGTGAGCCAAGACTCTGAATCCCAATTCTTAAAATGTTTTTTTGTTTTTTCTAGAAGACAAAGGAAGAAAATATTTTATTAATTTTTTTTGTCGACTGTTAGGAGCATATCTATTTTACGGGTCAGAAAATACCATTTTATTTACATAAAGACTTGAAATTAAAAACTAAAAAAGAGATATAATATAAAAATTAATTGATCAAAGTATTGAAATAAATTCTTTTGCTTCAGGCATTTATAAAAGTCAGGCAGATAAGTAGTGCAATGGATATTATGCCAAGGTTAAAGAAGACTCATCTGAGTTCAAATCTGGCTTTGGACAGATCCTGGGCAAGGATCCTGGGCAAGTCTTAACCTTGTCTGACTTAGTTTCCTCATCTGTAAAGAAAGAGTTGAAGAAGGAAATGACAAATTGTTCTAGTATCTTTGTCAAGAAAACCCCAAATGGAGTCATGAAGAGTTGGACATGACTGAAATCACTAAACAACATTTATTATAGCTAATATTTACTATTAAAAGTTGTAAGAGAGAATAAAATTAAGTTTTGAAAGTTGTTTCAAAAATATGAGTGGAATAAAAGGCAAGAAATCATGTTAGTCTGTCAATTCATATAAAACAATGAAGAAAAAGTTCAAATGAGAATTTTCAAAATGAATTCCTTTGAAGTTTTTACATTAAAATGTGAAACTTCTTGGCTAAATCTGTGCTATTTAACTAAATTTTTTTGTTTGTTTTTAAAAAAAATTTTTAATAATGGCTTTTTATTTTCAAAATACATGCAAAGATAATTTTCAACATCCACCCTTGCAAAACCTTGCGTTCCAAATTTTTCTCCCTTCCTCCTCCCATTTTCTCCCCTAGACAGCAAATAATCCAATATAGATTAAACGTGCAGTTCTTCTAAACATATTTCCACATTTATCATGCTGCACAAGAAAAGTCAGATCAAAAACAAAAAAAGAAAAATAAAGCAAGCAAACAACAATAACAACAATAAAAGTGAAATACACTATGTTGTGATTCACGTTCACTCCCCACAGTCCTCTCTCTGGGTGCAGATAGCTTTCTCCATCAAGTCTATTGGAACCAGCCTGAATCACTTCATTGTTGAAAAGAGCCTTGTCCATCACAGTTGATCATCGCATAATCTTGTTGTTACTGTGTATATTCTATTGGTTCTACTCCCTTCACTTAGCATCAGTTCATGTAGGTCTCTCCAAGTTTTTTTGTACTCATCCTGCTGATCATTTACCACAACCTTTTGTCACTGTATTCTTTTATAACTGAAAGTTGAAAATTAAGTTTTGTTGCTGGTAGTTATGGTGTTTGGGGAAGGGAAGATTAATATTAATTCCTTATCTCTGAAAAGGTTTAATCTTATTTGTATTGTTATGAAATAAATTATGTTATGAAAAAAATAAAATTTCAGGATCTTACAATTTTCTTATTAAGTTTCATTGTTCAACAAAAAGCTCCTATGCATCTCTTCCTTGACAAGCATTCCCTGGAGGAAACAACAGCAGTTAAATCAAAATAGATGGGTGAAGGCAAGGTGCAGTGGGGGATAGGTTGGGGAACAATGCACTGGAAGATCCAGACAGGTTTTTTCGAAATGGTGGCTTTAATGGAATGAGGAGGGAGAGCAAGTTAGCCAGACTGACTGGATCATGAAGTGAATGAAGGACAATGATGAGAAGCAGGTTTAGTCTGTATTTGACATCCTCCTCCCCCTCACTCAGTGATACAGTGCTCACTTTTCACACATCATCTTCTTCCTCATTTTACAAAGGAGGAAACAGAGAGTTAAATGACTTGCACAAAGGCAGGTGGCTAAGTGTCAGAAACAGATTTGAACCCGGGTCCCTGTATTACCTGGAGAGCCAGCTTTTCCCCAGCAGCATTAAGGAACCACCTGAGCTTCCTGCGCTGCTGGAGACGCAGAGAGACAAATGGCCATGAAAGCAGCCTAGAGTCCAAAGGTTGAGACCCAGAGACATTTAACCTATTGACACTAAGGTCATGACAATAGGAGGGGTTTTCAAAGCCATAAGAGCTGTTTGTTTGCCAAGGCAGGTAAATTTTGGCTAATCAGATTTGAGGGAACCATTTTAGCCAATCCAACAATGGAAATATTTCTGCAAAAGCTCACATGAGTTATTTTAGCCAGAAAACTTTCCAGAAAAATCAGGTGTAAATAAAAATAAACAAATAAACAAAAAATAACAACAAAAACATCTGCCAAGGAGAAACATTTAGAAAGCTCTCTGTATAATTCTGATAAGAAAAATAATTAGTTATTTAAACATGTTTTACTTAGAAACAAAGGCTTGATAGTCTGTGATATGTAAGTTCCCTAGAATTCAGTGTGGGTAGGAATCTAAAAAGGTAGTTTGTCCAAAGTTTTCATTTCATAAATAAGGAAACTGAGTACCAGTGATGTGATATGATTATGTCCAATGTCATGTATCTAGTCAAATAATAAATTCAGAATTGGACACCAGTTTTCTTGATTCTAAATTCAATGTACTTTTTAGTGTTAATAAATGTAGATAGTCTTTAATAAAGTGAATAGAATCATATTTAGAGCTATAAGAAATCTGAGGTTCTATTTAGTCCCATTACTTTTACAGATGAGAGAATAGAGGCTCAGAGAGCCAATTATTTGCCCAAAGCCACAAAAATAACCTACTTGTACACAAATGTAGATAGAAGCTCTTTTTGTGCTGGCAAAGAATTGGAAACCACAAGTGGATGCCCATCAATTAGGTAATGGCTGAACAAGCTGTAGTAAATAAATATAATAAGAGTACTATTCTATAAGAAATGATGAGCAGGCAGACTTCAGAAAAACCTGGAAAGACTTAAATGAACTGATGCTAAGTGAAGTGAACAGGGCCAGGAGAACATTATACATAGTAACTGTAAGATTATGTGATGATCAGTTATGATAGGCTTAGCTTTTTTCAACAATGCAATGACCCAAACCAATTCCAAAAGATTTGTGATAGAAAATGCCATCCACATTCAGTAAATGAACTATGGAGATTGAATGTAGATGAAACCATACTGTTTCACTTTTTAAAAATCTGTTTTTTTTTCTCATAATTTTTCCCTTTTGTTCAGATCCTTTTTTTCACAACACGATTAATATAGAAATTTGTTAAACATGATTATGCATGTATAACCTATATTGAATTGCCTGGGGAGAAGGGAGAGAGAAAAAAAATTAGAATTCAAACTCTTAGAAAAATGAATGTTGAAAACTCTCTTTATATGTAATTGAAAAAAAATACTCTCAAGACCAAAATATTAAGTGGAAAAATGAAGCTTCACCTTCACTTCCTCTGATTCTAAAAATCTGAATTTTCTCCAGTGGCCCAGAAGGACATCAGCTATCTCTCCAGGGCATCATGACCCAAATGAGTACAGGGAAATAAATCCCAGGACATTATATACTGGCCTAGCACTTTAGTCACCAGGTCACAATTAGATATCAGTTACGTTTACATCAAAATGAACCACTCATAATGATACAGAAATCCTATGAAATTAAATCTTTTAATTCCTCAAGTAAGTTTGTTTCAGCCCAGTGAACCTGATCTTTGAACTCATAAGCGGGTAAGTTGCACTTTCTACTTTATTCAGTGAATATTTTGTTGATGGAAGACAGCAATAATAATTAAAGAGTTTAAAAATTAGTTTTGAGAGAAAACACAAAAAAGAGTCATTAGCACACTTCAACAATGGGAAGAGATTCTGTCATTTGGAGATTCAAAGAATGTGCTTTTGTCATAGTTAGGTCCACCCTGGGAAGGTCCCTCTGGGACCATGATCCTTTTAGTCATGATCTTTCTCCAATATTTCTTTCTGGGTACTATGATAAGCCTAGAATAGACTATTAAAGATACAAAGTGCCCTCCTGTAGGAAACAGAAGGGACGTGCAAATGCTTTCCAGCAAGATGTAAATATCAAGGGATTTTGTTGTTAGGACAAATAAAGAAAAAGAGATCTACAGAAAAATCACTTCTATCTTAGCAACTTGTGGTAATTCTATGTAGCTTTTGGAAGCAGTGCTTCAAGAATAGAAAACACTGTGACTAAGTCAAATCTAAGAATGGTCACAGGATCATTCATTGCTGTACCACTGGAAGTGCCCTGGAAGACTTCAGGATTTGAGCAGAATCCAAGATCATTAAGAATCCTGTTCACATTATATGCTGAAATTGTAGTTTTGTTCAGAGTCTCCAAAACAAAAATGAGACATGAGAGAAGCAAAGAAGGAAGGTCATGAAAAAAGACTGAAGGGTAGGGGAAAATTATATAATTAAGAGATAACAGCATCATTTTGTTAACATTTGTACCCATGTCTGATAAAGTTATATCCAAGATATTAACTCAAATTCATCATCATTATCATCATCTTTATCAGCATAAATACTTAGTAAGTATACAGATGAATATACTGCTTATACTAAGCATTGAATGTAAAAAAGTAAAAATATTGGTTCCTTGTTTTCAAAAACCTTGGAAATCATGGAAAAAATACCTGATGTGGACAAAGATAGAGCAGAATAAAAATAACTAAACTAAGATATGAATGACTGGCATAGCAATTAAATACTATGTGAGTCAAGAGTGAATTCATGTTATGGGGGAGGAAGAAGATATGATATAATCAGGATGAAGATTCAGAAAAATAGTTACAGCTACTATGATGATTATAAAGGAATCTTCAGATTAATTTTGGAATTAAATTTGGAAAAAGATGCTCTTTTTAAGGAAACATGATAACCTAGGTGGTTTCTGATATTCTTAGGAATATATAAATAATATATAATTTAATATAAATGTTTATAATTTAATATAAATAATATAATATAATATAAATGTATAAAATAATATACAATTTATAATATATAAATAATAGCTCTTAATCAGAGCTCTTCACAGCATAACTATCAGAGGCCATGGGCAGGGAGGGGAATTTACACATTTACCTTTGCAGTGAAACATACTTGCATGGTGTTAAAAAACATTAGAAAAAGGACTTTTTTTGTTTGTTTGTTTTTTTGGTCTAAAGACAGTTAACAGCAAAAAAAGCCACATTCATTTAAAATTTCTGAGGCATATTATTCCTATGTTATACTACAAATTAGTAAGAGTCATGCTTGCTATTATGGAATTAAATAATTAGCTAAGCACAAGAGTCATAAAAACTGCTCCTGTAAAACTGAGTTCTATTTAAATTATTAGGACTCTTTAGTTCGAATATTAAGGCAAATTAACTTCAATGTTGTGTTTTCATTGTGTCTTAAAATATATTGTGAACTGTTTGTATAGTCTTAATTCATACTTTTAAATTAAACTGAATTATGACAGCAGTTTGTAAATATGTCCACTCCATGCATTTCCACTGATGAAATGCACTCTCTCATTAACTAGCGGTGTTAAATATTTCCTATTTCTGTTCCCTGGAAAATAAATCTATATGTACTCTTCTAAGTGGCTGCATTTCCTGGTGGTGGTGGTAGTGGTGGTGGTGGTGGGGTGATGCTAAAGAAGAAATAGACATTTTCAGTTTCTAAAATGGGAGAAATCTGAGCTTTAGGAAATTACTTTGAAATCTGAATGATGATTCTTGAAGAAGCAAATGATAAATGAAAATATGGCATCTTAAAACTCATCTAAAATTTTTGAGAAAGAAACAAATTATGATTAATAAATTTATATGTTAATGGTCTGGAAAACTGGCCTAAAAATTAACTGTAATTTAGGAAGAGATAAAATGAAAAACCTCTCCATGGATTATTTTTAGCTTAATTGCTTTCAATGTAAAGATTTCTATGCCTTTCATTTTCATGAAAGTCAATGATAAAGGTAGTGGTAGGAATTTTTTTTTTCTAAAATAAAACTAGATTCAAATTGTGATGTCAATTATAATTTTTTTTTTGTATAGCCTACATTTTCTAGAATGTGGAGATATTTTCTACAACTAACATTTAAGAAGAATAAACATGATTTTATTCCAATCCAGTGTCAATTTGCTTACTGCTAGTTCCTGTGGTTGTGAGAGGATACGGAAAAGAGAAGGAAGAGGAGGAGGAGGAAGGGGAAAAAAAAGGGAGAGAGAGACTGAGGGAGAAAGGTGACAGAAAGAATAGAGAGAAGAAAGAGAGAGAGAGAGAGAGAGAGAGAGAGAGAGAGACAGAGACTGACTGACTCTTTGCTGCAGCCTTTGCTTTCTGCATGCTGTAAAATTTCCTGCCTTCAGACCTGTCATCCTGTTGGAGGAACAGCAGCAGCTCGGCCCACTGTACTGTGGGAACTGTTATGACATGCCTGTTACCATGGTTACCACAGCAAGTGGGGGAGAGGTGCCTGTCAGGGACCAATTTACCTCTCCAGACGGGCACTGCCACCAAAGGGGCACACAGTGCCCATAAATCTTAGCAGAGACTGGAACTGGAGCAACAATAGGCAAAACAATATTATTCTAAACATCAACTGCCACAATGAAAACCATAAGCAAAAACAAACAAAAAAAAATCTCCAATGTGGTTCTATTGATATGTATAAGTAATGTTCTTCCTTCATGTCAGCAACCCACACAAACAGACAAACCCACAGGCTTTAATCTGTTATTCAAACTGCACAGCAAACTGGGACATAGAATTATTACATATTCTTCCATAAAGAGAGTACTAAACTAGGTAGTAAAGTTCACAAATATATTTAACATATATAAATTAGAAGAATATAAATATACATATGTATATGCATATATATGTATATGTACACACACACACATATAGGCAGGACTTCTTTATTTGTATTAATAAAAAATAATGTTCTGAAAATGTGACTACTTAAAAGAGAAATTTATTACTAAAGCAATCACCTAAAGTATAGAACAGACAGAAATAAAGATTTCTGGGTGATAATGGTATCTAGAAATAAGTTTTTACTTTCATTTGCTTATTATCTATAGTATTATGAATTCTGAAGATTTTCCCAAAATAAATGCTCAAATTTATACTTTCTGAAAATTTATTATTTTGTAATATTTTACAATGCTTTTTTATAGTGAAAGGAGAAATATGATTTTTATTCAATAAAATAATTTAGAGATTTACATAAAGAGTAAAAAAAAGTTTTAAGAGGATTAATTTGAGGGAACTCTGAAGGAAAGTCCTAAGTAAAACATAAAAAATATGTTCCTGAGTGTTCTGCCTCTTGAATTTATTTTTTAAATATAGTAACTTATCTATTTTAGTAGCTGCCAATAGGCACCTACAAATAATTATGGCTGACAGTACATTTGCACATCCTCCTTGTATCCAGTGAGAACAGAGCAAAGACTCCAAATGCACATTAACATATGAACCATGGCCGTCTCAGTTCTGCTTGTTTACGTCATCTCTGCTTGGAAACAGCTTGTTCACTGTTGATTATTCCAAGACCTTCTGGGTTCACCCCTAGAGAGAGCTTGGAAAACAACATTCTATATGTGATTAAAGGAGACACTGAAGATGCTCGGTACCTGGGGACAGGAGCCATTGAACCCTTCCTCAGATATGATTCTCTGGATGGAGTGAAGAAGCTTCGTGTAGCCATGGGTCAGGGCACTGTGGGTAAGAAACAGCTCATGGAGTATAAACGAGTTGATTACATAGCACATACACAAAAGTTAAGCAAAGTATTAGGTAAACATTCAGCTCTTGAGTCACAATGAGTTAAGCATTTAGGTAAAAGACATAAAGGAATAAAGTTATACTTGTGGAGATACTAAATATAAATGCAGATATTCAGAGAACAAATTGCAGTTGCCTCATGTTAACTAGTTCAGTGCCCCTGATACATTGGGAAAGGTAAAAATCTGCAGAGACTAAGATGGCTTAATTATGTCAGGCTCAGTTACCTCCTAGAAAATTAATGATTTAATGAAGCAACTTAAAAGATGAAACCACTATAGCATTTCAGGAGTAATCATAGATAATTAACACATAGTTAATGAACTGCTATGCCAAGTCCACCTGATCAATGTCCTGATCACCTGAGCTCATCTTCTAGCAGTTTTAATTTTCTCACAACAACCTGCTATAATAACAGTAATTAAATAACTTGATCTTTTAGCATAAATGAAGAAAAATAGGTATAATCTCCAGTGAATTTAATATTTGCTCCCTTCTTTTCACACACACACATATAACAATTAGGATAGGAAATTCTTGGCATACAGACTAAAATGACCCAGATTACAAATATTTCTCTCATAAACATGGAAGCTCTTCTTACCACTGCTAACTTTGTGAAGTAGTTTATAAGCATTGTGAAGACTAAGATAAGTTCTGGAGCATAGTTGTTGCCAACACATCTATATAGTTCCATGACCCCAGGGATAGGAAGGTATTTGCTTTATGGTGAAAAGCTATAGAACCATCATAGAGACAGAAGAAATGCTTCAAAGATAGACTAATTGGAAAAGCAGAGAGACACAAGTGGCAAAAGTTAGCCAATATGATAAAGAGGCTGCACTAGTATGAGGCAATAGGAGGCTGGGTGACTCAGCACACACATCCAAACAACTCCATAAAAAGGCAGTTATTGTCAATTAACATTTACCTATCAGTGGGGCACAGAGAGATGTGGGACATACCCAAAGATTAGATGGAAAAGGAGCAGTTAAGAATTAAAACATATCTACTACAACATGAAAGCATAGTGGCCACAAAAGTATTTGTAGGTAGTAGTAACTGTCATTTTCTAAAAGGAAGGCTACACATGCAAACAAAGTGGAAAGAATAAATGCCAGTGAAAAAAAATATTTCTTACAGGCAATAACACCATGATTATTAGCATTTATATGTTTGTGTTGGGGAGCTCAGTTGACTAGGATACAGAATTAATGTTTGACTATAATGGGCTTAATTCTCATATAGAACAGTGAATTTTGCAAAAGAAAAAAAAAACCAAGCTATTTCTACAATATAGATTATATCTTTAATGTCAGTCATTTTGCAAATTCAAATGCTGATTTAAGAGTCTAGGCTATAAAACATGAAATATTTAGGGCAACTTTTCTCTCTGAAGAAACAGAACAAAACTCAAGACTATTTATTGATTATGGGTTATTAGTAGTTCATATATTTATGAGGTAAATTCTCTTAAGGCTCTCTTCATAAATAAAAGGTTGATTTATAGTCAAAGTACCTCCAAGTATTCATTTTATTGTGTCCTTTTTATTTCATCTGGCTAAAGATTAGATGAGATATCTTGTAGTTTTATCCTAGAATTTTCTATTACTCACACTATGAGCAATATCTATTACTTAAACCACAGTCACACATTCTTATGTGGATTCAATTCAATTCATTAGTTAAAATAGATCCATTTCAGTTATGTGAGCATTTATTAAATACCAGGTATTGAGGATACAAGACAGGAAGAGGTCCTGTACTCAAGGAGTACCCTCTGGGAGACAGAGTGGGGGATGAAGGGTGAGGAATTTAACATATATACAAAATAATATGAATGAGGAAGAAGAGCTCACTAACAAAGGCAGAAAGAGGGAGGGAGGCGGGAGAGAGACAGAGACAGAGAGACACAGATAGAAACAGAGAGACAGAAAGAGGCAGAGACAGTGACAGAGAGAGACAGAGACAGAGACAGAGACAGAGACAGAGACAGAAACAAAGATAGAGTCTACAGAGAGACAGAGAGGCAGAAACAGAGAAACAGACAGAGACAGAAATAGAAAGTGAAGAGATGGAGAAAGAGAGAGACACAGAAAGACAAGAGAAGAGGAGGGCATAGGACGAAGTCCTATGCTCACCCCCATGTGGGGGTCATGGCTGATGATTCAGCCAAGGAATGGGAAGAATGGTCAGACAGGCAGGATGAGGATTAGGAGAAAATGACAAAATTCAAGGAAGGAGTAAAGAAGAGAATTGTCAGGCAGGTAGCAGGGGAGTAAAGATCACAGTATCAAAAGCTGCAAAGAGGTCAAGAAAAACGAGGTTCCATAAAGGCACTGAATCTAGCAATAATGAAATCATCAGTAAGCTTGAAGGGAACAGTCTCAGTTAAGCAGTAGAGATAGGACCAAGGTTGCAAGAAAAATGAAAGGTGAAGAAATAGAGGCAATGAGTAGAGACACATTTTTAAGAGTCATTAAAGTCTAATTATAATATTTCTCCCCCAAAAGTCTCTGACTGTTGTGGTGTAAGAACAGCTAACATTCATAAAAATTGTATTAAACTTCTTTCTCACTCTTACATGAACAATGAAACATTTCCTTAAACAAGTTACCTTTTCTAGGAGAAATAAGTATTTCCATTAAGAAAATGAAAATAAAAAAGATATATGAATTTATAATTGCATAGATAATATATGTAAAATCCCTCTATTTATAATTTAGTATTATATCTATTAAAATTTTTAAATATTAGAAGTTAATATTCTTATTCTTTTTTTTTTTTTTTTTTTTTGGTCTAGTAGGCTAGTAACTGATAAAGTAGGAATTGTCAAGAAGGTATCCAGGTTACAAACATGATGCTGACTTCCTTACTGATAGTTTCCATGCATTTAACACAGGTTAGGTTATCAAGGGTATGACAAATAAGCCTATTATCTGTAAGTAGGCCCCATTAGGAAAGACAGTTTAAATAGTTCAAGTTGAATTTACCTAGAAATCTGTGCTCTACATAAATATAACTTCATTTAAGTTTCTTTAAGGTACATACAGAAGGCCAACAAATAAAAGTCAACCAGTTGGCTAACAAGCATTTATTAAACACTTACTATGTGTGAGAAGCTGCACTAAATACTGGATAAATAACAATAAACAAAGGCAGCATAGCCTTGATTTCTATAATATTCAATAATTTTTAGAGGATAATAATATATCTCAAGAGCTTATGGTTAATATATAGAACCAGTACTACGTATGTAGAGATGGGTCTGAAATAGACAGAGATGCTGGGACTTTAAGAACAAGTTTAAACTTTCTAAGATTAAAAAAGCAAAGTTAATTCTCACTAATGCTACAAAGAGAGGAATGAGATATATGTCTGGTGCTTAGATGAATTTTTATCTGTTGTTTATCAGATATATGACCCAAAAAATAGATAACTCTATTTTCCCTTAAATCACAAGACCAAGGAGGATTTTTTTTTTTTTTTTTTTGGAGAAAATGAAAGTCTCCTTCAAGGGAAGTTCTAGGTTTACTATAAAAATAGTTTGGCTGCTTATGCTCATCATAATATAAACAAAAGTTTCTAGTGCAAAATATCCAACAAATTTTGTGTATATAAAATAAAAACTTACGATATCACACTTTCTGGTCACAAAACCCTTAACTCCTATAGCATCAAAGGTTCTTAAAGGCAAAAACTGTTTTCTGTTTTCCCCAGTACTAAGCACTGTGACCTGTCCATGGCAGTTAATATACAGTCATTTGTTCATTTATTTTTAAGCATACTTTTAAGATTCTTTTTGAATTAACATTTATTGTATATTTCTGGGCAATGTATGGAATTAAATTTGGAATTGGAAATTAAAATGGAATCATTTTAGTCTTAACAGTTTCACAATACTGTAAGGCAAAACTTCTTAAATTATGGTTTTTGACTTCATATGGGGGTTGTCTAACTAAATGTGGGGGTTGTAAAATTATGGTTTATTATCAGTAAATATTTGATTTGTATATTTATTTCATATACCTGTGTACCCAGGATGAGTTAAAAATTTCTTGGGTGAAAAAGGGTAGCAATTGGAAAAAATTTAGAGTATGTCCATTTTACAGATGTGAAGAAACTTAGGTCCAGAAAAGTTAGGTGACTTATTCAAGAACACTGCTACTGAAGAGTGAAGAAAAGGATTTAACATAAGACCAATGTTCTTTCTGCTAAATTATTTCCCAGAAATCAAGTAAGAAGGAAGCAAATAATACATTACCACTTTGAAGGCTCATGAAAAAGAGAAAACAGGAATCTGAATGTATTTCATATGAGTTTCCACAAACAAAAACAAACCAAGAAGAAGCTATGCAATGAGAGGGGAAACAGAGAGGCTGTGAAAAGATTTCAGGATGAGACACTGATGACAAAACCAAGACCACCCCTGTGATGAAAAGGGCCCCTCAAGAGAAGTCCATCTGCCTTCCCTTCCTGAGCACAGTGCCTGGCATATATCGGGAGCTTCACAAATCTCCTCCTTGCCCTCCCAGCTCCAGTCTGACCCTGGACTTTCCCTCAGGGCTTGGGGCTTCCTCATCCTCACAAAGGCTCCCTTCTGACTTTCAGACTTGAACAACATGCTATCATGCGAGACCCTCCAACCCATCCCCAGCTTTCCAAATTCCTTTTCTGTGTCATCTTCTTCCTTTAATATATAAGCAGGGCCTGGCACACAGTAAGCATTTTGCAAATATTTCTTGCCTTGTCCCTGTTTAATACCTGCACTGGAAGAGCATTTTTTTAAAACCAGTTTGGTTCTGAAAAAGACAAAAATTGCGATTCTAGCAATTTTTTTCTCACTACAAAAAGATTCAGTGTCAGATCCTTCACATGTGACCACCTTAAGATAGAAAAGGCCTTAGCTAAACCTTTCAAAGCAGCTCTGACAGTAAAGGCCACCTTAGGGGTAAAGCTTCCTGAGATTCCCTCACTGCTCAGTTCTTCTCTGGGCCTATATCTGACTTTTAATCCATTTTGGATCCCCCTCCTTCCTCCAGGGAGTACAGTCTCAGCATCAACATGCCAGGGATCCCTACTGGTTCCAGCTGCTTGACCACCTGGCTCTCTACAAATGGCCCCATAGCCAGACTCTGTGGCTACTCCCTGCTTTAACTAGACTTTTTTTCCTCCTAAGTTGAGAATTTTCCTGGCAGAAGCTGGTTCCCTACCAAAACACTCTTAGTGAGGAGCTGTTTGTCTTCCAGAGTTTTGTCCTTAAAGATCAGGTTCCTTCAGTGGCTGCCATTGCATTTTCAGATGCCATCCATTAACCTTTTAAGACCTGGGCTTTCTCTGATATTAGGCCTACTGTAGGATTCCTTTAAATAAGAACTTTCCAAAATGAACTTCAGTACTTCTATAAAAATAATTCAATCTTTGAAAAGTTTTAAGGTCCAGTTTTCAGTATTATCATTTCTAATTAATGCTAATTAGAAATGAAAATAAAGCATCCTCAAAATTATATAAAAAGTAAAAGAATCTGATTAATACAAATTCTTTTTATATTCATTTAGTACATAAAATAAGGTACATTTATTATTACATGACAAACTATATCTACAGAATCGTTTTTTTTTTTTGCCAAATATATTTGCATAATTTACATACACCTACAGAGACTGTGAAGTATATTCATAAGTAATTTTCAAATTAAAATCTCATGTCTAATTACACTGAAGGCTGTCATTTCCTGATTTTCTTCTTTTTTTGCCTTTTTTGGCCAACATTATTGCCCTAAATTTCCTGTATCTGATATGTAACTGAAGGACAGGAGCTATACATACTTAAAGAAAATACGAGAAAGATGCCTAATAATTTTCGCCAAAATAGCATTGCCTTTGTTATCACTGGATGAAAAATGCCATGAGTGGAAGAATATAAGAAATGTATCCTGGGATCACAACAATGCTCCTGAGTCCCGCATATAATTTTCCTTTCTTGAGTATTGTTTTATTATCCATGTTTCTCTAAACCCTTCTTGAACTTCCATAAAATCACAGGGCTGCCTAAGAGAACATTTAACTTAGAAGTCTTACTCAATAGATTGTAAAGTGTTTCAAAGAAAGGACTGGCTAGCCCAGTCAGTAGCTGGCTTATAACAGTTGCTCATGAAATGACTGTGAATTGGTTTAGTGCAACTTCTTTTAGAGATGAGAAAACTGAAGCACAGAAAGGTTAAGTATATGACTTGTCTAGGTTCACACAGTTAGTGGTAAAGTTAGATCTTCTCCTTTTAATTTAGAATATATGACCTCCTTTCATTTCCTAACTCAAAGGAGACAATGAGTAACAAAAGAAAAATGCCTTTTTTTGAAGGAAGGAGTAGATACAAAGGGGTCTTCACACTTCACACTTCACAAAAGGGGTAATCAAAAAAATGCAGAAGGCATGCACAAAAAAATATAAAAGTACAGCAATCTGGGACCACTGAAAACACAAGAAACACTAAAATATGATAATTACTGCTCAGAGTGATCTATTGGTATTGTGAAGAACCAATGAAATTCTGTACTTAAGAAAGTAAGAAATACATAATACATTTTAGAAGATAAAATCGATAAAAATAAACATGTTGCCATGCTTGAATAGGCAAACTTCAGTTATTTGGAAAATTTTGTGGAACAATTTTAAGCTCCTGGATATATGAAATGTTAATATTCTTTTAAACAATTATCACTACTTTCCCTCTAACTTTTAAAAACTATGCTTTAATTATAAGATTTCAGGATTTGGTGAACAAAGTTATATTTGCTCTATCTAAATATGATCTTTGGGGGGGGGGAAGAGGAAGGGTGTAGATTTTCATCATATTTAGAAAACTTCAGGATCTTTGATTGGAAAGGATGGAAAGGGCCAAAGTGGTAAAGTGGATAAAGTTCTAGTCTTGGAATCAGAAAGACTGAGTTTAAATTCTGCTTCAGACATTTATTAGCTAGGTGATCCTGGCAAATCCTGGCAACTTTTCTCAACCTCAGCTTCCTCATCTATAAATGGAAATAATAATAGCACTTACCTCAAGAGTTATTGTGAAGATCAAATGGGATAGTAATTTGCAAACCTTAAAGCGTCATATAAATGCTAACAATTATTATCATAGTTAAATACAAATTTCTTCTGCAACACTACAAGTAAGCAGCCATTTGGCTTCTGTTTAAACAATTCCAATGACTGTGAACTCATTGCATTCTACCCCGTCTTGCACCCCCAGCCCAAGAAACCTATTCCCTTTTAGGACAGCTTTACTATTAGGAAATGCTTCCTCATTATTGACTCAAAACTTCGCTCCATGTAACTTTCACCAGATAGTTTTATTTCTTCTTTATGGGATTTAACAGAAGATATCTAATCCTTCTTCTAAATGACAAGTTTTCATTCACTTTTGTCTATTTCCTTTCTTTAAGTCTCTTTTTCTTGAGGTTAAACTTGCCTACTTCCTTTATCAAGATTTCAGGTTTCTTAGTCATAGTCATCCTAGTCACCTTTTTCTGAATATCTGGATATATCTACATACTAAAAAACTCCTGGAAATAAACGCAATACTCCAGATCAAGTTCCTACAGTGTAGAATAGACTGAAACAATCACCTTATTTTGAAGAGCACATTTCTCTCTGCCCCAAGTCTCAAGAAGCTTTTGGGGTTGCCTTGTCTTATTACTAACTCATAGAGTTTACATTTCTTCTCACACTACCAGCTTTATCCTTGTCTGCTACACCCCAGACTTGTGCAGTGAACCAAAGATTAAGACTATATACATGGAACTCTGAAACATCTTACCTGCCCCCACCCATTTTCTGCCCACTGAGACCATTCTGAATCCTCATTCTGTTACACAATACATCATTTCTTCAGCTTCTAAGAAAACATGAAAAACACACCTTCCAATTATTACAAGTAATAATTTAAAAATGTTTAACAGAATAGGGCCAAGGACAGAGTGCTTTTTAAGACCACTGAAAACCATTTTCCATGTTGAAAATGACCAATTAATCAATACACTTCAAGTTGAATAATTCAACTTGTTCTGAATCTGCCTAATTTTAATATCATTTAGTTTACTTCTTTCCATTCAAATAGCTTGCCAAATAAAAACAGTAACTCACATTTATACACACACACACACACACACACACACACACAGACAGACACACCTACCTTTAAGGTTTGCCATGCATTAAAAATACTATCTTTTCATGTTATCTTATGTCTTATGTAATCCACTCAATAACCCTGTCATAGAGGTGTTAAAATTATTTCCATTTAACAGGTGAGGAATTGAACTTAGAGAGGTTAAGGGTTTGATCAGGGTCACACTCCATCCGACTATGGTGACTAGCATAAATATGAAAGCTGGTTATTCCGTCCATGTCTATGGCATTTTCTCAGTTTTGTACCATTGTCAGAAATGAATAATAACTTTACTAAAACAATAATAAAATGTTAAAAGCAATTCAGAATAACTCTCTAAGTCTATCCTTTGCCAGAAAAGAGTCCACCTAGCTGAATTTTTTAGTTGCCTACAGTGAGGGATGTCCCTGATACATAAAGCCATTGGGAGAAATGAGATTGCAGGTGGGGACACATGTTTCTGTAGAGAGACAGGTTCAGTGTCACTATCTCAGTGACTGGATAAATTGCTTCAACTTTCTGAATCTATTACTTCATTTATGCAACAAAACTAATAATCCTTGCATTAAAAACATCAGAAGATTGTCATAAGGAAAATACTTTATAAACTTCAAAATGATATATAAATACATATTATTATTATAGATATCTCACTTAAACATTCAGAGAAAGAAAGAATATATGTGGAGGGATATAGGGGAAGGAGACCCATATTTCTCATAGTAATCATTCCATTTTCTCAAGAAATTACTTCAGTTCTTAGTGTTACAATAATAAAACCCATTTTTCTCTGGTTCCTAAAAGCTCTAGGAAATACTTTCTTCTTTACAGATAGACTACAGAGAACCCACAGTGGTACTGAGAGAATACTAAATAAAATTTTCAACTTTGTAAACATAACTAAAATATACCATTAAAATTCAACAGAGAGGAGACAATTAAAAATATTTTAATAAGCTACTCACATTTCTATAATCTAGAGATAAACCTGATAAGGTTCCAGTAAATAAAGAATGGATTTGATAGGGAGAAAAATCTTATTATTTTGACATAAACCAGGAGAGAGGGATGTCCCTAAAAGGTTGACAGAAAGAGCAAGGAAGGGAGAGTGATGATCACTGTCAAGGCTGCAGAAAGGTCAAGGAGACTGAGGATAGAGGGAAGTCCACTGTCTCTGACAACTAAGAGATCATTAGTGACTCTTGAGAGAGCAGTTTCAGTGGAATGATTAGGGTGGAAGCCAAATTGTAAAGGTTAAGAAGAAAGCAAGAGGAGAGAAGTGGAGGCTTTTATTATAAAATATTATTATTATTAGAGGAATGTAGTCACCAAAGACAGAAGAGATACAGGATAATTAGTAGGGATGGAAGGATCTGGGGAAGGGTTTTTTTTCAGGTTGGGGGAGATTATTGTAGGCAGTAGGAAAGGAGCCAGTAGAGAAAAAAAAAGCCTGAAAATTAGAGAGAGAATGGGGATTTCAGAGAGAGGGGCAGTCTGTTGAGGGAGACAGGATGGGATGGGATCACTTGAGCAGGTAGAAAGGTTAGCCTTGGCAAGCAGTAAATCCACTCCATCATGTGAGACAGGGATGAAGGAGGAAATAGAGGCAAAAAGTATCTGAGCCATGGAAGATGAGGAAGTTCTTGGCAAAAAGTCTCAGTTTTATCTGTAACGTACAAGACGACTCTTTCTGTTAGAAAGCATTCTCTCATTATCTCCAACTCACAGGCTTAATAGAAAGAGCAAACATATGCTTTGCTTCCACTGCTAATTTATGCCATTTCTCTATCAGCTGCATCTCTATTTCTATCATCTGTAAATGAATCATGGAGTACTCAATAAATCTTCCTCTTGTAGTCACGGTCATACCATTGATCTTACCATCACCCACAAATGCACCACTCCTAAGTTTGAGACCTCTGAAGCTCCCTTACTTATCACAATCAACTGGAATCCATGTTCTCTCTCTGCGCTCCAAGAACAAACCCTGCTTTTCATTGTTGCAGTGAGCTCCAACCCTTTGAATCCTCAGGTTGTTTCTAAGCCGCCATCCCTGTAATAGTTACAATCTCCCTTTACTCAGCATGACCTCTTGGTGAAACCCTTTAATTATAGATTTTTTTTCTTCTTTTGAGTCATCTGATCCCTGTCATGCCTGGGTCTCAGGTTCTTTCCGTCATCCAATGATTTTGCTCTCATCCACATACTTTTGAATGAAGGTGAGGAAAATCACACAACTGTCATTACTGGGTATACTACCAATTTGTGTTACATCTCCCCAAATGGGCCCTCACTTCTGGTAGGCAAACCTTTATACCTCCCCAGTTAACTCATCACATCTCTCCTAATTATTGTCTGCTTCTTTAATGGCTACAAACATACCCATGTCTGTCTCCCCGTCTTCAAAAAACGTTTATCTGATCCATCCATCCCTGCTAACTGTTGCTCCATATCACTCGACTTTTTTGGCTAAACTCTTCAAGAAGGCCATCTACAATAGTGCTTGCCACTCTCTCTCCTCTCATTATCTTCTTAACTTTCTATAGTCTGGTTTCCAACTTCTGTTTGCTCCATTTAAATTTTTTTTTCTTACCTGACTAGTCTAATGGTTGAATTAATTGTATTATTTGTCAGCTAAGAAAAAATCAAAAAGCAAAACATTCACAAAAGCAAATTAAAGTAATCAAAACTTTTCGTCAATCAGTTTTGTTACGGCTATTAACATAATTCACATTCTTTCAGGTGGTTCAACTATATGAAAATCAAATACAACAAATAAACAAACAGGCAAGGAGAAAAGCCAGTTTGGAATCACATTTTTTTTTTAAGGTACAATTCACAAAATTTTTAAATCATACTTTCACCCAAAAGTTTTCTTGAGTAATGATAGCTCTATGCTTTATTCAAAGCATTTCCTATGCATAGAACAATTATCCCCTTCTCTATATTTCTCTAACTCCTGCCTCTTTTTCAGATGATGACTGAAGAAAACCTTGTACAGTTAAAGTAGAATTCCTTTTTCTCAGGTTTCAGTTTAATAGGTTAATCTAACTGCACTGACGTACTACAAAGAAAAATATAATTATTAGATATTTAGGGCAATTTTCATTTTTTTTCCCCTTACTTAAAATTTAAGTCCTAATTTTTACATTTGTTGTTGTTTAGCTATTTCAGTCACATGTAACTCTTTATGACCCTCTTTTAGGTTTTCTTGGCAAAGGTACTGGAGTTTCTTGCCATTTTCTTCTCTGGCTCATTTACAGATGAGAAAACTGAAACAAACAGGATTAAGTGACTTGGCCAGGATCACACTGATAATAATCACCTGAGGCCAGATTTGAACACAGAAAAAGGCTGTCTCTAGTCTCAGCATTATATCTACTGTGTCATCTAACTCCCTACAATGTATACACAGATTCATAAATTTAGAGCTCAAAAAGATCTTTTAGGCCAATTGGTTCAATCCCTTCCTGGAACATTGAACAATTCATTCCAAAAAGCTGAAGTTGTACAGTACATTCTCTAGGACAGTGGCTGCAGTCTTAATTATGAAAAGTAAGGGCTACTATAAAGCATGGCATTATTCTTTTTGAAATGAACCAGTGAAGTTCTTTTTTGGTGAGATGAGCACACACTTTTCATAAATTAAAATAAATCTCATATGGTAGAGCAGCCATTTTCAAAATTAATTTAATTACATGTTTAAAGTTTAATTACATTTAATTAAGCATTTAAGTTTAATAGGAAATAAATGAATGATCAATTAAATGCCCTAAAATTGAAACACTGACTTGTTAATGAAAATCTATGAGTCTTCTTATTCTACTCTGAACTATTAGTTTTCAGAACAAAGAAATCTCTTCACAAACATTTTTAAATGTAAGATTTTAGCTTTAGAGGGCTGTGTCTATACAGAATCAGGAAATATATTTTTTGTAGCTCTAGAATTTGTGTTTTTCATAATGCCTGAAAATGGTTATACCTGACTTTATTTTCTAATGTAGTTATACTTTTACATTTTAATTTCATAGTACATTTCATGGCTTTGTAAAACCAATCCGTTATTGGTCTCATTTTCCCAAAAATTATTCCTTAAGCACAAAGAAGAAATGTCACAGATGTTTTAGTAAACATGTCTGTACTATATTTCTTGAAAAACTTTAATTTTTTTGTGGATGTTTTACTAGGGTTTATTTTCTTCAGGTAACTCTTTTTCTATGCTTGTCATAGGAATTTGGGAGCATTTAAATTTTATTTAAAAACATGTAAGTGTTGTTTTATTAGTGAAGAAAAGTGTTTTACCACTTTCTAGTTACCAGGAAATTTTCTACCTCTGCATTTGTATCTATATCTATATGCATGTGTGTATGTATGTATGTATGTACCTACAGAGAAACAGACACAGAGAGAGAGAGAGGAAGAGGAAGAAGAGGGAGAGGAAGAGGGAGAGGAAGAAGGAGAGAGAAAGAGAGAGGCAGAGAGACCCTAACCTATTATTGCCACACATTTTCAAAATTAAAGAAATCTATTCAAAGAAGAGTTGGCAGTATGAACTTACATTTATTTAATGTTTAAAATGTGCCAGATGAGACAAGTAACCCAAAAGCTTGGGTTTCATAGTAATGTTTCTGCCTCTGGATTGAATGATAAACACTATTTTCTTATCAGTAAAAGGAAGAATCTTCCTATTCACAAAGCCACCACCCAGCTCAGTTCCTCATCAATTCTTCCCTAAATTACAGTAATAGCTTCCTAATTGGTCTTTCTATCTCAATTCTCTCCTCTTTCTAATTTTTCCTCCATAGAATTTCTTTTATAGATCTAACACTCTATCCAACAAACTGAAGCAGTTCTTTATTATAGCTAGGACTGACTATAAACTCCCGTTTGGCCTTTAAAGCCATTGGCACCCATCTACTTTTCCAGCCTTATTGTATGACCCTTTTGCACACCCTGTGGGGTTTGGCTAACCTAGGATGTTTGTAGTTTCTCTTACATTGCATACCATTGTTATCTTGGTGTCTTAGCTGGAACATACTTCCCTCTGCCATCCTTTAGAGTAGCTGAATTCCTTTATAGCTCAAGTCCTGGGTTCTCTTCTCCATGATGCTTTTCCTTTTTCCTCCCAGCTGCTAGTGACTAAAATAACCCTCTATTTATTTTATAAGTACCCCCCCACCCCAGTTAGATAGGCAGATAGATAGATATGTACATATCAATTTGCCTATCTATCCATTCATCTATCTGTCTAGCACCTATTTTTCTACTATCTTGCAAGACAATGTAAACTCTCTGAAGGCAAGAGTTTTTTCAAAAAATATTTTTTATCTTTTTTGGGGGGAGTGGGGGGGTGGGGTGAGGCAAGTAGGATTGTGTGACTTGAGACTTGCCCAGAGTCACACAGTCAGGAAGCATTAAGTGTCTGAGGCCAGATTTGAACTTAGGTCCTTCTGACTTCAGGGCTGGGGCTCTATCCATTGCACTATAACTATTTCAATTTAAAAAAATATTCTTTTGCACTTAACACAGTGCTTGGTACATAAAAAGCAATTAATTCATTAATTAATTTTAGATCACTGAAAACTAAAATATTAATAAATGGCAACAATGACTAAAATATGGATAAATGGTTTGACTTCTATAAACTAAGGTGCCAAGAGGCAAAAGAGGCATTTCTATTTAATGATCAATGCATGGGCACACAGAGTGGCTAAATTAGCTTAGCCAAAGACAGAAATAACAGATATTTTGCCTCTGGAGCTTATGTCCATTCAAGACAAATTATTTTTGAAAAGACTAAGAATAAGGAAACTCAGTGACATTACACTTACTTAGAAAATTGGGAAGATGGTATTAAAATATACTATGCTACCTAAAAATATATTTCCCATACTCAGAAATAGGCTATTGCTATATACATGAATTCAGCAGAATTGGAGTAGAGACAGAGAATTAGTGAAGAAAAAGACAAATCTAATATATTATTTTTAAAAGAGAACTATTTATTTGTATTTGTTACAGGAAGCTAACTGTACTTAAAGGAAACTGGTTTTTCTTGGGAAAATACAGAAACAATATATTGTATCCTCTCTTTTTCTTTTGTATGCTAAAATATTTTTGTTTGTTGCTGATAAAGTTCATAATAAAATTTTTTTTTAAAAAACTGAAATTGAATATTGCCAAAAAGGGAAACAAAAGGTACATACGATAAACAGGAGGCAATAGATTATAACCAAGAAATAACAAAGGAGAAATGATGTGAAGGATGTCACAGAAGAACATGTGATCAGGAAAAAAGTGGCCTGATCATAAGATAAAGGTGAAGGATGAATAATCCCCCTCCCCGCCAATACTCCTTACTGGAGTCTTTGCTACTTGAAGGGAACCTCAAGAAAGCCTTCAACCTGCCAGAAGGATCCCCTGTGATCTGACAGGACACAGACAAGACATGGATGGGATGAGAATACCTATATCAATATTATCAGATTCAATGCAGTGCTTTAGTCTGTACTGCATAGAAGTTAACACTGTGATCAATGGAATTTAAGAAATAAAGAATGGGACAATAACAACAAAGATCCTTTTCATGTAGTACTTATTACTTAATCTACAATATCTGGTAATGAAATATTTAGACCTTTTTTCAAAATTGTAAATTTTCTTTCTTCTACTGCCAACCTTTCCTTATTTGTATTATATTAAAATATCTGAAAAAAAATCTTCATAACTAAAGTTATATATTGATCAACCACTTCCATATGGAAACTGCTCTGAAATACTTTTTTTTTTCTTTTCTTTTCTTTTTTTATTTAAACAATTTGTGAATTTCTTGTACAGAGCCTTGAACTATCAGAAGAAAGGGGACTATAAAAGGCTAACAAGTAAAGAAAATTGTAGTGGTTATTTTAAATGTTTATAAATTGTAGTAACAATGAATTTTTAAAAATGTTTATTTCTGAGTGTCAAAATTTTTTAGTAATGAAGCAAATGATGCTATGACCATTAGCTATATAAATAAATTGAAAAACACTTATTAAATACTTATTTATACTTAAATACTAATTTATACTTAAATATGTAAGGCCATTAGAAATAATAATAATAATAAAATAAGACAATCTCTGCTCTCCAGGAGCTTACATTTTAACAATTAGATGGCATATAGCGGAGATTTTAGTTGAAGATCATATGGAATGGCACAGGGAAGGGGTGTAAAGACTAAGCAGAGGGTAAAGCGTCTTCTTTAAGTGTAGACAAAATCATATCTTTCTCTGATGTTGAATTATTCAACTGTGCCAAAGGCTTTGATGGTGAGAAGTTCCTTTTCCAGATCCTTGGAATTTGGCCTTGCTGAGAAGTGTGGGCTGTAAACATGTAGTCTTGCATTCTAATGGTTGTTCCTCACCAGCAGCTCCTTATTATAAAGCTATTTTAGGATAAAACAGATGACCTGGAAGTAAATCTCTCTTATCTTTGCTTAATATACTTCTGGTTAAAGAAGGGTCAAGTTGGTGAAAAAGGACCAAGAAGGTTGCAGGTCAAAGGAAGAAAATGAAAATCAAGAGATGACAACCCTTTAGATAACCCATTTAATTTAATTTAATCATTTAAATTAGCAAAGCAAATAGATTTCACTATCTTTGTAACCATTTATAAGTAATAAGCAAACACAGAGCTTAATCATTTCACACATCTGGGTTCTGGTCCTTGGGAAAATCCCAATAAAGAATATGCTCTAAGATTCAGCTCGACATTGTAAGATGAGAGAAGTCATTCATCACAAGAGAATTCCTACGATCGTGCCTCTGGAGGCCCAGCAATGACTTGAGGCTTTCAGAAGCTGTGCCAGAAGTTACATGAACTGTGGCAGAAGTTCCGACAAGCTGGAAACCAACTAATCAATCTACAAATAATTATGAAGCATCTAATGATCACAAGTGCTGTCTGAAAACTAGTCTGCCACCCACTGATTACAAAGAGGTCGAGACTGGTGTCAGTGACAAGAGAATCCTTACCAGCCAAGTCACAGACTTCTGAAATATTTAAATATTAAATCTATGGAAACCATGACTGAGTCTGAATTCTGATAGTTTTTTCAATTAACATTAAAATGAGGGCTGTGACATGTAAACATTAAAGACTTATACAAAACTGTGAGTTTATTCTATTTGGGTGCTGCAAACGAAGAAACCGAGGTTCACAGAATTCAGGGTTATACAGCTACTGACTGGGAGAGAGGAAGTCAAGTCTCCTGACACCGTGAAACATCCTTGTTTCATGAGACTTGGGGAGAGATCAACAAGGAATATACCAAGTCTGGAACCACAGTCTGGCAGAGTCTTAAGAACTTTCTACTAAAATCAACCTAACTACAATACATTAAGATCTTAACCAAATTTCTACGTGTCCGAAATGACATGGCTTAACAAACAGATTTCCAAATTACTTCATCTGTTATTATTAGTATTGTTGTTATAGCTAGCATTTTTGTAGTGCCTATTACATGTTAGGAACTATACACACTAAGTGCTTTAACAAATATAATTCATTTGAGCCTCCCAACAAGCCTGGGAAATAGGTTCTATTATTTTCATTTTGTAACTGGGGAAACCATGATTTGACCAGGCTCATAAAGCTATTGGATTTGAACTCAAGTTTGTGTCACAGAGCTTCCTCAATTTCAAAATTTCTATTTCTGCTTAGCTACCTACAAACTACTGTACCTACTAATCTAATTGTAAAAGAATTGGATTTCTAAGGATATGAACTGGTATTGGTTCTTGGGAACATCCATCTCTCATCCTAAATTCATTTGAATTAAATCACAAAACTGAAATGTTTGGATGCTTATAAATTCCTGAATACTAAAAATCTTGCAATTTTCATAGAGTTAGTAGCATAAATACAAGTTATTAGTGTCACATTGGTACTGATTTAGATGAACACCTAATAGTCTTGGCTGTATACCAAATGTATGAAGATTGCTGTATTTACATTCTAGTTAGAAACCGAAAGCTTTAAGAAATAAAAACCTGACCTCTGTTTATCACACTAGTAATTGTATCAGTCTATTGATGGCTTTTTGGTATTAGATAACATGGCAAGTTTGCTTGTCTTCTTTTAAAAATCACTTTACAAAAAAATAGAGGATGTGGTATTATTTTACATTATTTTCACTGCCATCATAATCAGAAAGCTATCATTATTAAGTACTTATTACATGGAATATCAATAAGCAGTGATTTAGAGCTATTTCATAATTTACTGCTAATTAAAGCAGCAGGGACTTATAAATATCTAGTATCTAAAATTGTTCAACTGTTGAGATTTAAAAGAACAGCAGGGATAAAGGTGGTAAGACTTGAAAAAGAATAGGAAAAAAATCATTTTACAATGAAATACAACAAAATATATACATACAGCCATGAATGCTTATAATGTAAAAAAATTAAAATTTAATTTTTTGTGACATATTTAAAAGTTATGGGCTCTTTCAAATCAAAACTTTGTTTATATAATTTTTTGAAATCTTAAGTCCTAGACAAGTTATGAACTTACCATGATTCTACATTAGGAAGTGAAGTAATTTCTTCTGGAAGGAAGAATCTGTGACATTTTACAGAATGAATCATCTCTTGGGACATCCTTTTTGATACATCGTAATAGTGACCAAATCGTGAAGATGATCCTGGGCCATCCTGATGAGAAAGACCATATGTCATTTTAAATAGTATTTTTCCCCCAATTACATGTAAAGAAAATTTTCAACACATTTTTTAAATAAGATTTCGAGTTCCCAATTTTTATCCTTTTCTTCCTCTCCCCTTTCCTCTTTCTCATTTCTCATGACAAGCAATCTGATATAGGTTATACACATACAATCACATTAAACATATTTCCATATTGGTCATGTCATGAAAAAAACAGAACAAAAGGAAAAAGTCACAAAATGAAAGTGAAAATAATATGCTTCAATCTGTATTCAGATTCTATCAGTTCTTTCTCTGGATGTGGAAAGTTTTTTGGATTTTTTGGTTGAAAAGAGCTTAAGTCTATCATAATTGACCATGTTGCTATTTCTGTGATACTCCTGGTTCTGCTCATTTTACTTAGCATCAGTTCATGTAAGTCTTTCCAGATTTTTCTGAAATATACCAGCTCATTATTTTTCATAGCACAATAATATTTCTTTACATTAATATTCCCCAACTGATGGGACTCCTCTCAGTTCATGTGTAATTTTAAAATGGTTTCTCCTATAAGTGTTAGACATACTAGTTTGCTAATCAAAAACTCATAAACATTATTAAGTACTATGTGCCAGGCACTGAGCTTGTAGAAGTACAAAGAATGAAAGGATCCCTACTCCCAAGGAGCTAAGATGTGAAGTTGAAACATCATTCAGTATCTTCAAACATTAGACACAAACAAATTCATCTGGATCCTTGTTTAGAATTTTAAGACCTCTCACTTAGCAGTCTCCTCTTTACACAAGTAAATATGTAAAAAAAAGTACTTATGGTGCACATACTTTAAAATATCATAATGAATTAATATGTCAATTGTGAAATTGTGAGAGCAACCAGGTGGGGCAGCCTAGGGGATAGGAAAGTTTGGATTTATATCCCACTTCTGAGATATCCTGTTTGAGTGACCTTGGAGAAGTCCCTAACTCTCAGCGCTCTAAGCAACTCTTAAGGTTATATGGGATAGGGGGAGTTCTGGACTGAAAGCTTCTGAGATCAATGAAATCACAAGACTAGTTTCTAGTCCATAATTATGAAACTTCAAGATTATTATCCTGAATGCCTGAGCCAGGCAAAAACTTTTTTAAAAAAGCATACAATCCAGACTTAAGTTTAAAGTCCTATGTATTCCTGTTGATGAAGGATTCTAGAAAGATTATTGTGAGAATTTCTTGTTTGATTGAGCCGCGCATACTATTACTCTGACTTCCAGGGAAAGAACTGACTGAAAAATACTCACACAAAAAGAGAAGAATCACTCCAGAAACCAAAAGGCCTTGAAAGATTGTAGGTCTTTGATCACAGTTGTGAACTAAAACTTAAGACCATTTAGATTATAACCCAACAAATAGACAATATTTTACAATTATCATTAAGTACTTAGGATACATTAGTGCTCAAAGACAATTATTTCTGAATTAAATCAAAATGTCAAATTAACAATTAAAACTGCAGAGAAATGAAAATTAAATTTTAAACCAATATTCAATATCTTAGTCGAATGAATTCTTAAATGAAGTAAAGGAAATTTTGTTCATTCCTCCTTGCATTTCATCATTTAAAATGATTTCCTGAAAGGTATGATCTTTTGAGTAAGATCTCCTAGTCTAAACTCAAGAATTAAGTGTTCATTTCATGTTTTTTCTTTAACTTTGAAGATACCTAAAGCAATTTTACTTTGGCATTTGACTAATATTTAAACATTTGTAAATAATTACATTTTACGTTAAAATATATGCTTTATAAAAAAACAGAGTGTAAAGTTATTTAGTCTAAAGGTTGTGAAAGCAATTTAAACAGGGTCTGTTCTTTGGCCTATAATCTATCCTTTATCCGGATTACAGTTCAAAATGTTTTTACTGCAATCTCTGCTAGAGCTCATCTTTTTCTTGTATAAGTCCAAGCCCCCTTAATGTTTTAGAAAGGCCTTGACTAACTGAACTTTGATCTGATGTCTTCATTGAGAAAAGCTCCAGGTTGCCCATTTCAGATGCAAATCCTCACTAAGGCCCCAAAGAGTTTAGTAAAGACAGCCAAAAAGAAGAAACAAGAAGTTTCCAGGATCCTCTTTGAGAATCCTGGGGCACATTGGTGTCCTTAATCCACGCTGCTGCAGGGATTAAGGTAGGTGATAACCTTTCTCGATTCAAAAGAATAAGTAGAGTGCCAACAAACTGGGTGGAGACTAGGATTTGGCTCTAATAAAACACCACGCAATAAAAGCCTGGTCTATGTCAGAAGCCTCTGAATAGGCCTCAATGTACCACATTCCCAGGCCTAGTGGGGAAGCTTGCAAAAGCCTACCTGAATCAAGTAAGCATGAATAATCTGTTTTAGCAGACTGGCCATGGAGAGAGAAAGAAAGGGAGACTTTCCACTTCTTTTAAGTTAAGACTTGATAAATTTATTAGTGAACGGAGGCTTCCTGGAGTCCTACGAGTGAGTGGGTACAGAAAGAAATGCACTAAATTATCAGTGAACAAAGTCTTCTTTTAGGCTACCACTAATTATTAGTATTTCTAATTATAATACTGATGAGAAAGAAAATGCATTTTTTGGGGGGGATGAATAATGGTACAAAATGAATTTCGTGTGACAGTTTACCAACTGACTAAGAATAAAAATAGTTCACTGAAAAAAAAATCTATCTTTCAGTTTCCCTTAATATACTAGTTTTAGTTAAGGATTAAAATTTAATCTGGAATGATTAACAAATGGAATAAATATAGTTTGCGGATAAACAATGCAATAATATAATACAATTATAACTCTTGAAACCTTTTATAGGAAAAAAAATCAAGAACAAAGAATACCCCCTCTCTCATCCGCCCCAATAAAAGCAATTTATGGAAATGAATTGATATCTATCCAAACAGATTTCTGAATCCCTCTAAGATTTTCAGGAGTAGTAATCAAAAATAAACAATTAAGTTATTTCATCTATAAAAAATCCTGCCCAGATCCTGGTCCATATGAAAAAACAACAACATTATATACCTAAAAATAAATCTATGTTAATTCATCGTGGTCAAATTTATACTTTAGGTCTTAGCTTTCCTCATGTACAAAATGAGGAGGTTCTAAGGAAATGATCTCTAATAATTCCTTTAGCTCTAAATCAGGTGTTCTTTATTTGTGTGTGTGTCATATACACACAGTGAGCCTCAGGGTACAGACTGAGTCATTTGTCAATCAATCTACATTTATTAGAGGCCTATTATGTTCCATGTATTGGGCAAAGCACTGCATCTGGGATACAAAAAGTGGCAAAAGAAAAACTTTGCCCTCAATCTGATGGGGGGAGACAACAAGCAAAGAAACAGGCATGGTAGGATAAATAGGAAAATTTGTCGTTTGGTCATATTTGACTCCCTAACTCCATTTGAGTTTTTCTGGTAGAGATACCGGGGTATTTACCATTTCCTTCTCCAGCTCATTTTATAGAGGAAGAAACTGAAGCAAACAGGATGAAAGGACTTGCCCAGGGTCACATAGCTAGAAAGTATCTGAGGTTGGATTTACACTCAGGTTTTCCTCACTCCAGACCTGGTGTGCTCTGTGCCATCCAGATGCCTCCAACCAGGAAAATAGTAAATATTTGAGATCAGGAAGGTGCTAGAATTAAGAAGGATTGGGAAAGGCTTACGGGATTTTAGTGAGATTGGAAGCCCGGGAGCCAGTTCAATGAGGAGGGGGAATTGCAGGTATGGAAGCTATCCAGAGGAAATGCCAGTGCCTTGGACATAGAATGGCCAGGAGCAGTGTTACTAGATAAAGAGTACATGGGATGTATACTTATTGTGTATCTAATTTATATTTTAATATATTTAACATCTACTGGTCATCCTGCCATCTAGGGGAGGGGGTGGGGAGGTAAGAGGTGAAAAATTGGAACAAGAGGTTTGGCAATTGTTAATGCTGTAAAATTACCCATGCATATATCCTGTAAATAAAAGGCTATTAAAAAAAAATGAGAAAAAAAAAAAAAGAGTACATGGGAGAGAGTCAAGTATAAGAAGATTGAAGTGAGAGAAGGCAGGGGATGAAGGGCTCTGACTGTCGCAGAGGAGTTTATATTTGGTCATGGAAGCAATAGGAAGCCACTGGAAGTTAGTGAGTAGTAAGATGACATAGTAGTAAGATGATATGGGTTGGAGGAAAATCACTATGAAGGATGAACTGAAGTGGCGGGAGCCTTGAGGAGGGCCGACTCTGCAGGAGGCCCTTGTAGCAGTCCAGGGATGAGGTGAGGAAGGTCTGCAGCAGGATCGGAGGTGAGAAGTATGGACCAAAGAAGGGAATGGATCAGAGAGATCACAGAGGAGAAACCAGGCCTTGCCAAGCCATTGGATGGGGGGGAGAGAGCCTGAGGCGGAGGATCCCCGGTGTGACTTGTAGGCTGCAGAGCTGAGGGATGCTGTGATAGTCTAGTGAAGAAGAGGGGAGGATTTAGAGAGAAAAGCCACGAGTCTACTTTGGGACATCCAGTCTGAGATGTCTGTAAGGCAGGAGGAGTTCTGAGACTGGAGATCAGCAGAGAGAGAAGACAGGATGGGTACATCTATGAGATGATAATTAAAACCATGGGATCTGAGAAGATCACCAAAAGTAGGAGTGTGGAAGCAGAAGGGAAAAGGGTCCAAGGACACAACTCTGTGGGAAACCTACAGGTGGAAGGCATGATCTAGTATATATATTTTGGCCATGGTCAAAAATTTGTTTTATTTAATTATGCAATTGTTAGAAGGATTCTCCCTCCTTTCCTCTCTCTCCTTGCTTTCTTCCTTCTTTCCTCCCCTCCAATGTCAAGGAGAGATGGGAAGGACCCCCTCCTACTCCCCAGCCCCCCAAAAAGGAAAACAAAACAGAATTTAAAAAATAAAAACCAGCCCCTAAACCAAAAATTCTTTGTGTCAGAGACTCCCATACTGTTTTGGCAGTCTAGCCTATGGACCCCTTCCTTAATGTTTTTAAATTCATAAATTACATAGGATTACAAAAGAAACAAATTATAATGAAGTAGGTTTGTAGAATTATTTTTTTTAAAAAACAAGCTCTGTAAATAAGCTCTTGTTTTAAAAATCAAGAATTATAGGTTAAGAACCCCCATGATTAAACATTTTCCTTTACGTTCCTCCTGACACCACTCTAGAAAGCACAGTCACTATTGCTCTGGACAGTCTGCATTAGCCTCTTAAGTTTTTCTTCCTTTGCTTTTTTCTTACACCCATCCATTTTTCATTCATAAAAATTTTTTTCATTAGTATACAAGTCTTTAGTGCTTTTCTACTTTCTAAGTAAAGTTCAGCCTCTTTTGCTTGGCCTCTGAAGCCCTCCAAAATCTTTTGCCACTCTATCTGCCCATCCTTAATCTCCAATAACTCTTCTTCAGGCTCTAGGAAAAAGTTTATTATTCTCTAAACTTTGACCAGATGCTTCCTTTTTTGCCTCCCTAAATGGATTCATTGCCTAGAATGGACTCATTCTTCTTTCTTTAGCTCTTTGATTTCTCCTCATTTTTTGAGTCCCAACTCAAAATGCTTTTCCTCAATGAAATCTCCCTTGATCCCTAGTCTCCTATCCGTTGCCCATAGTATTCCCCTGTGGATTTTACATGACACCTGATCTGTCAACTATCCAATGCACTAACCATGAAAGAATTTATTCTAGCCAGCTCTATTTCTGTCTTTTATCTACTAGAGCCAGCGAGTACCTTAAGTCTTACACTTTATATTTCTCTCAATATCAGGTACAGTGATCCCATCCAATTGGCATGAAATGGTTCTTAGATGAGTAATATTAAAAAATAAAACTCATCAGCTATTGAATATTTTAATGAAATATTTTTGTGGGTTTATATAAATCCATTTTTACATTATGAGAACTACTGTCTCATGATTCCTAGACTAACACCCTTCTCTGTGTTAATGGTTTGAGTAAAATAGTCTTTGAATGGTCCACATTACCTTTACAGAAAAATAAACCCTTCCACCCTGCCAATATTGATGGTAGATAAACAAGTCATCTTTTATATGCAGAAAATTAGCATTTTATAAAAAATGTAAAAATTGCATAAAGCTTTCACTGAAAACACATTAATGATGTACTGTATAAATATGACTACTCTTCATTTGTCTGAAACTCCAATAGCCACACATTCAAAATTCAGATTTCTTTAGTGATTACATTTGGCAGCTAGTTCAGTCACCAAAGTTGGATGCAGCATTTGAAATGGTCAGTGTCTCTAAACTAGGTATCCTAATGATACCATGTGAGCCCCTAGGCCTTGGAAACCTGCATCTCCATGCTTCCCTAGGCCTACATGTAGCAGTGTGTGTCAGTTAAATGGAAGGAGCACCTTTTCTAAGTGGTAGACTCCTCACGGCTGTCAGACCAGTGAGAAAGCAAAGGGAATTTTGGACCACCTGAGTGGAGGTGTGATGGGAGGTCATTCGGCGTGCTCAACAGGCCTAACTACATTGTGAACGGTGGAAGCCCTCTATCCTCCAGGGCAACAGCTTAGGGTGTTGTGGTTATGAGTTCTATGTAATATGATAGCTGGCCTGTAACCTTTGTCTGAGGGAAGAATATACAAGTGGATGAAATTACAGGTCCTGATAATACAGACAAGTTTTAAGTTAATTCTATACTTAAAAGATACTTCTTAGATGTTTGTAGAAGTGACCTGATCATGGAAATGAACCTGTTTTTCCAAAGCCGATGCTGATGGAGCGATGATAACAACTGCTATTACTAACATTTGTATAGTGCTTCAAGGTCACCAAGCACTTTAAAAATATATGGTATTATTCCCACAATCACCTTGCAAGGCAGGTGCTCCATGCTTCCACATCGAGGAGGGATCTGAGGCTAGATCTGAACTCCGGTCTTCCTGACTCTGCTGAGTCCAGTGCTCCCTGCTTTGTGCCACCTTGCTAGAGCAGGGCTAGGCAAATTGGGCAGACGTTGTCTACAAGCCTGGCAATGGGCAGAGTGACTGCTTTCTGAGGATTAGTCCAGACAATTTCAGGAGGCTTCTCCTCAGCCAGCTCACTACCAAAGAATAGGGATTTTTTGTTTTGGTTTTTTCACAGCAAGTAACAAATACCATCTGCTGTGGTGAAGAAGGGCCACAACCTGCACAGGTAAAGTACCTACGCTGCTCAATCAATCCTATAGAAAGGCAAAGGAACAGCTGAGTTGACAAATGACCTCAAGGGAGAGACAGGAAGTGGGCCAAGTAAACCAGCTCCCAGCAATCTGGTAGAGGCAGCCCCCGAGTCTGATACCAGCACGACCTTCCTTGTCCTGCCCTCTGTCTCCCAGAGACGCCCAGGAGAGATGCAGACCTCTGTGACGTGGGCCTTTTCAGAGCCACGACTGACACCCCCCCAAAAGTCACCTAGCACCCAGATGCTCAGTGCTGTCAAGTGACTCAATGCCCAAAACAAATCTGGTCTCACCACCTGAGATGACAGTGAAGAAGATGGAACGCTGGGCCCATCTCATGGCCCTGTGAGGGAACCTTTCTATAGAGCCTGTCTTCCCCTATTCTAAAGGGAGTTCCAGGAGAGCAGAGGCTTTTCTGCTAGGCTATTTGTAGCTCAAGAGGTATTAACCCAGCGTTCTCAGAAAGATTTCAAAGGCTGTAGATGAATGTGGATGGGGAAAAATCCACCTATCTTTATTTGCATTAATCTCTAACTAAAATCTGATAATTCCTTCAATTATCAATGGAGATAATAAACCATGACTTTACCAATAGAAATCACATGTATTCATATTAGGCAATAATTTTGAGAGTTATTACAATATTACAATATATTGCTTAAGTCCATCATTACTGAGAAATAACTAGTCATCACACCTACTGCTAGATCACATGCAATCAGTTGTCCTGTCTAGTGATCCTCATATGATACAACTATTAGAGTCCAGCTGTTAGGATCACAGGTTTTACCAGCATACGGAAGACATCCATGACATAATAAAGGTTAAGAACTTCTGACTTGGCTCAATGCTTTGAAAACAGGAAGCACTTAATAAATGCTTTTTCATTAATTCATACATTCATTCACCTATCTAGTTGCAAAATTTTCTAACGGCAACTCTAAAAGAAGATAACTGATTTTAAATTTATATTTTATTCTTTGAATAAATCTAGCAAACATTACATTCAGACTATCTGAAATGCTTTAACTTTTTAAAAACCTCAAGGAATCAATAAATGAGGATATCTGCATCTTTTACATAAATATTTTACTTGCTTAAAGCAACAAAATTTCTAATTTTTGGATAAAAATATTTTAAAAATAAATTACAGACTTCTCTAACTTCTTAATTAGAGAAAACTGAGTAAGTCATGATCACAAGCAAACATTCCCTCGTTTAATTAATAAGCAAAACAAATTTAAATAAATAAATAAGTACAGTTATAGGAAAATTTTATGCATGTGTTGATTTACCTCCATTTTTGGTAAGTTTTGATAACGCCAGGCTATCTTCATGGAAATATCCAGCTCTCCTTGTGATTTATGACTACTTACTTCATCAAGCTCTTTTTTATACTTATCATCATGTAATGGTTCAGGAAGTTCCTAATAAAGGAGAATAACATCTTATTAAAGAATATATTTTTAAAAATTATGATTACTGGAATTTCCCAAAGAATTAAAAATTGTTTCCCAACCAGCAAAGACACAAAGCTATTATGCCAACATATACAATTCTGAAATATAGAACGATTGAAATTAATTCCCACTCTATTAAGGTTTAAAGCAAATTAATATCCAATATTTGCTTTTTTATATTAATCCAAATATTCTTAGTACTATCGTTGCTTATACTTCATTTATTTACAACTTTACTACTATTCCAAGAGGCAGATATGAATTTTTTATTTATATGCTTTAATCAAAACTTAGAATTACAATTTATATATTACTTCTAAGTATAGTTGATATCTGCCATGAGGTAAAAATAAAGCATGGTTTGTGATTCTAAGAACCAAAAAGTCTGTCACTGAAATAACAAGATGAAGTAACATGATTAAAATTAAAGACATTCATTTATCCTGTATCAAATATCACTTTTTCACTTGCAAGTTTTTGTTTGCCATTTCTACAATGAAAACAAAATCAAAAATCCTCAACAGAACAAAAAACATCCAGTTTTTATTCTACATGCCTTTTTTGGGGGGAGAGAGGGAAGAAAGGTAGGCGTGACAATTTGCTTTCTGAATTACTTCTACTACTATTACTATTAACATTAATAAAAAAAATACCAACAATAATAGATAATATTTATAAAGTACATGCCATATGCCAGGCAATGTACTTTACAATTACACTTACAATTATTACTTACACTTTACATTACTTCATTTGATCCTCACAGCAACTCTGGGAAGTAAGTGATATTATTGCCACTTTACAGATAAGAAAACCGAGGCAAACAAATGGTAACTGATTCACTTAGGGTCATTCAGTTATTGAGGCTAGTTTTGAACCTAACTCCAAGCCCAGTCATCCATGCATTGAACCACCAGTTAAAAGAATTATGCATAATACTCTCAAGAAAGGGTTATGGGGTAATTAATGCAGGGTATACATACAGTAAAGTTAATTCCACAGAAGAAACAAAATACTTGATAGTCTGGGTTTATTTGTGATGCAGCAGAATCAGAAAGTATAACTTGGTGATGTAGTAGATGCATAGTGATGTTGTGTATCAATATCTTTGTTTCCAAAGCTAACCATTTCAAACTTATTTAAATTGTCTGCTGCAGGTATTGATTTACTTCAAGTGACCTCAAAGTAGATTAACTCTAGAGCAAGTGATAGAAAAAAGTAATTATATTTCAAAAACCTATTCATAACATTTTGGGTCAGGCATTCAAACAAAACATATGTATGATAACAAGATATGGAAAAATTTCTTTTTCTGATGAACATAAAATTTTAAAGATTCTTAATAAATAGAATGATCATATCTGATATTCAGGATGATGCATTTTTATGTTTTTAAGAGTTAATTCATTATTTTTAAAATATAAATACTATTTTGTTAAAATGTTAATTTAGATTATTAGATGGCTTCATAATCTCACAGTTATCAATGCATGCTTGTGACAAAATTCACTATTCACCCAAGAAAAAGGGGAATTCAACTATGCATCTTGACTATTAGAGAAAAGATTTAGGGCTTCCTCCTCTATCATGCTCACATTTTTATTTGACTGTTTCTTACTCTTTACAAATGTCTCATGGTAAATTAGAAATTTTCCACTATTAGGCAAGTTTTTTGTGATTAAAGGGAAGGCTCTATAATCATTCCTAAATGAAACCTTTTCTTAATATGATTGTAATTCTCCTTAATGTCAGCTAACATTCTAAGAGAACATGATAAAATTACCCAACCTTTTCCTACAAATTAGAAATTTTTCCTGATTTAAAATTTTAAGAAACCTTATTCATAAGAGCAGAAATTTTGCATTCTTTCAAAATTTTTCCATGTACTTCAATCCTTTGATAGAATATAATGTGAACAGTATCACATAATCCAAATTTAATGTGAATGAAACAATCTTTTAATAACTAGTCTTTTGCTGTATATCTGAAGGTAGAGCTGGAAAGGTTCAACTGGGTTAGAACACTCTTCATCCAAACATATTTACCTTTGATTTGACAAGGTTGATAGAACTGTTACACAGAAAACCATTCTAATTTAACTTATTTAATCATTAGTTTCCCTGAAAAGCCAGTGAGTATTTTTGTTCCCTTTCTGTTTAAATTAGTTTCATAAAATGACTTTTCATAAAATAATTATGTCTTTATATTCCACCTAATAGGAATAAGATAGCTGAAGCCATATTATCATTCCCATTAAATCGTATTATTAGCTTACTGAATGTTATTTTTACCAAAGTAATAACTATTATATGGCTACTTAACATTAATTTTACAGAAAATAGCAATCCAGTGTAGACTCTATTATCTGTTCCTTCTTGATTCCAGGTTATCTTTCAGATTTTCTTTGTACGGGATAGATTCAATCATAGTTAGTCCTATCCTGACACTGTTTTTTGGACTCTGACATTTTATTACCTCCCTCCCAACCCCCAGCTTCTAGATGGCACAAGTAGCAGGTAAATAAATCAGTATTCTGTTTTAAAAAATTTTTTTTGAAATAGTTCTCCTAATGGCCTCAAATCTACCACTGCTAAAAATTGATGGGAAATAATAAAGAATTGCACATCCACCACCTCATGGTGTTCTTAATAAATGTATCCTTTCTTAGATACAAAGACATAGGTTTTTCCCTCAGTTTTTAATGCTAGCCTACAATACTCCCTGTATGCATGATATTTTGTGGCATCAGTAAAGATGTTATAGAATTTAATGTCTTATGAGAAAAAAAATTACTCAAAATGCTATTTTGAACCTAGATGGCTATCCTGCCTATGATACCAGACAAAATTCATCTCTTTTCTCCAAATGAGGCTTGAAGATCACAGTGGAATGCTAATATTTAAATATAAAATTACTGAAATAACAAAGAGAACAAAAAATTTTCCTGTTTAAATTTTCACAAACTAATTCTATTTTCAAAATATCTATAATCTAAATTGTTATTCTGAATTGGGGGACTTTCAGGTAATACCTGAAATACTTTAGGGAATGTGTTATCTTTGCTAATCTCAAAAACACAATGGAAATGAGTGCTACTCACAAACCATTGTTTAGGAAGAGATGGTAAATCCTATCTCTGAATTCCTCTAACTCATTAAGCTGGCCATTGTTCAGGGGTTTTCAAAACTCAAACCACAACTGTCAAATTGCAGTATCATCACTTAACAAACTTGTCATCTCAAATATTTCCAGAAGGTAGCTTAGTTTATGACACTATTCCAAAGTAATCCATTTTAAACTTTAAGGTGCCTAGGAAAGACATCAAAAACTAAAAAAAAAAAAAATGCACAGCATATATCCTCCCAAGTGGAAGGTGCTTGTGTGCTTGGGTATGCACACATATGCATTCATGCACATGTGGGTGAGTATTGGGGGGAAAAAAATTACATCAGGGGGAAATAAGAGTGTACCAATTCTGGTTGATGCATTTTTTTCTACTTCAAAACATACTGAAAGATAAGAAACATGCAGAAATGGAGTGATATTACTTGGAAATCAGGATGCCAAGAAAAAGGAACAATGGAATTCATCCCATGATAATTATCTGAAAAAATGTAAAACAGCACTTTGTCTTATCATCTCAAGGAACATGGCCTTGGCTTCCGTCATCTGAGCACCAAAATCCTCAGGGGGAAACAAAACAAATGACAAATAACAGGGTGCCCCAGCCACAAAGAAAACCATAAAACAAAACAGGCTCTAGAGCAAACTGAACCAGCCATTCAAAGAGAATGTGCCCATCCCTGACAGAGGGACAGAGTCAGCACAGTGGACTCAGTCTGAGGCTCCCCATTCAAATCCTGGCTCGGCCCCTGTCCACGTGGCCTGGCTGTCATTTCCCCTCTGTCCCCTCAACTGTGAAATAAGGGAATTGGGCTAGATCAGGACATCTTAAACTTTTCTCACTTCATGACCCCCTTTGCCCAAGAAATTTTTACATGATTCCAGGTTTATAGATATATAAAATAGGTATACAAATTATGTATTTGTATATATATACATACATACATAATACATAACAAATTATGTATTTAATAATACATGACAAATAATACATAACAAATTACTAATTTCACGACTTCCAGATTCAGTTATGCAAACCTATATGGGATCATGAAGCATATTTTAAGAAGCTTTGGACTAGATAACTTTCAGGTCCTTTCCAGATGTAACTCTAGGGCTGTGAAACCCATCAAAGGATGTTTTATTGAATACCAATTGTCTTTAAAGTGAATAGATCTCTTCTTAAATCCATCACATTTTTTTCCTTGTTCTGTTGTATTTTTGTTTTTTAATCTTACAAGTAAATGCCATCAAGAATTCTTTTTTCATTATTCCTCTGTTTAGATATCTCAATATTTATCTATCCCACAGGGCTGGTCTGTGACATACACCACTATACAAGTTGTTCACTATTATTTCTCATTTTTCTAATCTCTCTTGAAGGATCTCTGACAGAAATAGCGCTGGGACAATTTGCTGATTTATTATTACACTTTCCATATTTAACGTTCTAAGGACTGCTACACAGATGGATAAAGTTAAATTCTCTATAAATAAGTAACAAAACTATTAACAAAACTAAGACCATTGGGATATAAAAATCACCTTCTGTAAGTTTGCCAAAATAAACTTTGAGGCAACTCTATTAGCATACACATCAATGATTCTCTCCTCTTATACCATATTTCTATATTTTGAAAATTTTCCATTTGTTTTGATATCTCTGAAAACAATGTTCATAAAAAATAAAGGTCAGAGTTCTGGCTAGGTTGTGTAAGAAACCATTCAGTATTGGTTTTGGTTTATTTTACAATAGTGTTTTTAGTGGTAGTTCTTGTTAGTGGGTTGTTATGATCCAAGAGTCCATTACCAACATGTCAGGCTACTTTGGACAATGGAGTCTAGTGCTGAAGAGTAGCTGGAGGTCTTTCTACTAATAGAGAATCTGTCAGTGCATTTCCTTGGTGAACGCTTCAAAAATGGAAGGCTTACCCATACTGTGATGGGTAATCAGAAGAGGATTTTGTTCTCGCTCACTTTAGATAGTTTTTCAAATAACTTTTATTTCACTATACCACTCCTTAGCACAATAAAAACCTAGAAAAAACCTATATGAGCTTCTAACAGAAACTGCAATTTTAAAACAGGTCTGTAGAAACAAAATCAATTTCATATGATTACTTCATATTTAGACAAACATTTCCAACTTTATACAAAGATCTCAGAAATTATTTCTTTAATTTGCTGGTCAATAAGCATTTAGTAAGAGTCTATTTTATGCCAAGAACTGTGCTAAGAACCTAACTTTTCTTAAATTCTAGTTCACCAGATACCCATCTAACATGATCAAAAGTGAACTTTTAATTTTCCACTCTAAATTATTTCTTTCCCCTAATTTCTCCATTCTATTAGTGCTGCCAGGATTTCAGTCTCTAAAGTGAATCAAGCAAGTGGCTCCAAAGAAACCTCTGGCCTCTAAATGAAACTGTTCGCAAATTCTATAAAATTTATGTCAACACAAAACATAATTTCTTTTTCTTTTTTGTTGCCATCACCCTCACCAAAGCTGGCATATTTTCACCCAGATTACTTCAGTAATCCCCTAGTTGGGGCACTGCAGTGGCACAGTAGACAGATCACTTGGGCCTAGAGTCAGGAAGACCTGACTTCAACTCTAGCCTCAGACAAAAGTAGCCATGTGACCTTGGGCAAATCATTTAACTCTGTGTGCCTCAGTTTCCTCATCTACAAAATGAGCTGGAGAAGGACATGGCTCTAGTGCCTTTGCCAAGAAAAACCCCATAAGGAGTCACAAAGAGTTAGAGATGAGTGAACAACATTAAAAGGGGATTCTTCTACTTTCAGGTTCTCATTCTTTTAATCTATCCTACTCAGTGCTCTGAGGATTTTACCATCCTTCTCAAAGTTCTTGAATGACTACGAAACATAATACTGAAAGAGATAACTACACTATATAATTAAGCACTGAACCTGAAGTCCATAACAGCATTCAAGATTCTCCCTTTTCAATTTCTACTTTTACTAGAACACTACATGTTCTATAATAATCATATATTCTAAGGAAACTACCCTTCTTATTTTTCCTTGAACCCAGTGCTTTTCAGATTTTGTGCTTTGCCACGCTCTTCCCCTTTGTTATGGGCCAGAACTTGAAACAAGGTGCTAAGTCAGTGGAATTGATAGAGACAATGGTTATTTAGCCTAGTGCTTAACAGTTCTCTAGTTCAGTACATGTATTTAGTATTTAATATAGTTCCACAAGATTCACACCTATGATAAGAGAGCATATAAACTCGGACAAACTCAGCTAGGTTAATTCAAAGACAAGCACACTAGAAGCTCTTGGAGGCTGAGACAGATTCATTCCATCGTCCACCTTTGTGGTGGATGAAGGCTAAAGCACAAACCTTTGGATTTAGAGAGATTCAAAGGCCAGAGAAGACAGAGAACTGGAAGACAGAGACCATGGTGGAAGTCCTGCCTCCCCCACAGAAACCAAGACACATTCAGGAGGATCTCAAGAAGCTGGCAGAAGCAGAGAACACAAAGAACTGGCGGCAGGAGCTCAAACTCTCGGAACCAAGGAGAGAGCTAGGCCTCTAAGAAAGCTAATCCGGCCCCAGGAAAGGAGACAAGACTTTGAAGGAGACAATAAAGGATTTGAACTTTAACCCCTGGCTTACTCATGTGATGGTTACTGAACTGAAAGGAAGGATGCTCCTAGAGACCTCCAAGAAACTCAAATAAAAACATTACACTCCTTCACCCCTGCTTATCAAAAATCACATCACTTCAAGGTCAAAGCAAAATACCACCTCCTTCAAGAAGCCCTCTCTGATCCTGACAAATGGGTAATTGGTCTGAAATTTCGGTCTCCTGTACATCCTTTAAAGTACTTATCACTCTCATTCTCTTTGTATTATATTCTCATTCATTCTCACTGAAAGCTTGAAATAAGAAACAGTAAATATATATTTTTAAAAATTCTCCTCCCTGAAGCAGAGACAAGATGGCAGAGTCAAGTTAGGGATTCATCTGAGCTCTCCCTCAAACTTCTTCAAATAATGATATTAAACAAATTATAGAGTGGTTTATTTAAAAAAATTGAATAAAACAATTTTCCAGGCAGGGACAACTGAGAAGATCTGCAGGAAAGGTCTGGTGCACTAGAGTGAGGGAGGAGCACAGACCAGTGATGGCTGTGTCAGTACAGACAGGGTCCCAGCAAACCAGGAGTAGGTCTCAAGAGAGACTAAATTTGTGGCAGTTCCCAGATCTCTCAGCCCACAGATGATAAGGAGATCAGACAATGAGTGAGAAGATTTACAGGAGTCCTTTCGCCAGCACCAGGGGCAGCTCTCTGTTGCATTGCCTAAACTTGGACCTGTGTCCAAGTCCTCAGTCTAAGTAACAGAGTGAGGAAGGGCACTAGCACAGCAGAGTTTGTGCCATAAGGGCATAGTTCCAGGGCTGAAAAGAGTGTTTGCAGTCACTCATAAACCAAGGCACAGTACAGGAGAGTATTAATAAGGCCACCTCTCTTTAGGTCATATCACTATGGAAAGGCCAAAAACTTACAGGTCCCTAGAGTTACATTTGAAAACAGCTACACAAAAAAATCTGAAGCGTGAGAAGCAGAGCCCCTCTTTAGAGTTAAAAATCAAATAGGTTGGAAAATGAGCAAACAACAGAAAAAATTTTTGACCATAGAAAGTTACTATGGTGACAAAGAAAATCAAAATACCCACTCAGAAGAAGATAATAAAATCATAGCTCCTACAACCAAAACCTCCAAGAAAAATATGAATTGGTCTCAGACCATGAAAGAGTTCAAAAAGAATTTTAAAAATCAACTAAGGGAAGTTTAGGAAAAATTGTACAAAGAACCAAGAGTTTGGTAAAAGAAGCATCCCCCCCCTCAAAAAAACCTCCCACCAAACCCCCAAAACAACAACAACAACAAACCCCTAAGAAAATAACACTTTTAAAAAGAGAATAGGTCAGATGGTAAAAGGAGTTACAAAAACTCACTGAAAAAAAAAAAACTCCTTAAAGTAGAATTGGACAAGTGGAAATTAATGAGTATGAGACATCATCAAGAAAGAATCAAAGTCAAAAGAATGGAAAAAATAGAAAATGTGAAATATCTCATTGAAAAAAAAAAACAAAAACTTGACCTAAAAAATAGATCCAGGAGAGATAATTTAAGAATTACTGGCCTACCTGAAAGTTATGATAAAAAAAAGAGCCATAAATCATCTTTCAAAAAAGTATCAAGGAAAACTGTTCTGATATCCTAGAACCAGAGAGCAAAACAGAAGTTGAAGGAATCCACTGTTCATCTCCTGAAAAAGATGCTCAAATGAAAACTTCAGGAATATTATACCCCAATTGCAGAACTCTCAGATTGAGGAAAAAATAATGCAAACAGCCAAAAAGAAACAATTCACATATCATGGAGCCATAGCTAGGATAACACAAGATTTAGCAGCTTTTACATTAAAGGATCAGAAGGCTAAGAAAATGATATCTCAAAGGGAAAAAGAGGTCAGATTATAACCAAGAATCACCCACCCAGCAAAATGATTATAACCTTTCAGGGGAAAACTGGATATTCAATGAAATAAGAGAAATTTCAAGCATTCCTGATGAAAAGAACAGAGCTGAACAGAAAAACTTATTTTCAAATACAAGATGTAAAAGAAACACAAACAAATGAATAGGAAAGAAAAATCATAAGGGATTCAATATGGTTAAACTGTTTATATTCTTACATGGAAAAATTATATGTATAACTCCTAAATACTTTTAATCATTATTAGGGCAGTTAGGAATGTACATAGATAGAAAGCAGAAATTTGAGTTGAATGTGATGGTATGATTATCTAAAAAAACAAAAATAAGGAATGAAAAGGAAGAATGCACTGGGAGAGGGGAAAAGGGAGAGGTAAAATGAGATAAATTATCTGACATAAAAGTGGCCTGAAAAAAGATTTTATAATGGAGAATGTAGGAAAAGTTGGGAGGGCTACACATGAACCTTACTCTCACTGGTATTAGCTCAAAGAGGGAATAATACACACACTCAATTGGTTACAGAAATCTATCTTATCATATGGGAAATTAGGAATCAAAAAGACAAGGGAAGGGGGTACTGATAGAGGGGCAGTTTGGGAAAGGTAAAAGTCAGAAACAAAACACTTTTGAGAATGGACAGGGCAAAAGGAGAGAAAGAGTAAGATAAATGGAGGGAAATGCATAGTGAAAAGAATTTGCAGTGACTTTCTCTGCTAAAGACTTCATTTCTTAAACAGAAAACGGAGTCAAATTTATAGAAATAAGGAGCCATTTTTCAATTGATAAATGGTCAAAGGATATGAACAGGCAGTTTTCAAAGTAATCAAAGCTATCTATAGTCATATAAAAATGCTCTAAATCACTACAGATGAGAAAAATTTAAATTAAAACAACTCTGAGTTACCACCGCACACCTGTCAGATTGACTAATATGACAGAAAAGTAAAATGACAAAAGTTGGAGGGGATGTGGGAAAACAAAAACACTATACTGTTGCTAAAGCTGTACATTGATTCAATCATTTAGGAGAATAATCTGGAACTATGCCTAAAGGCTATTAAACTATACTTACTCTTTGACTAAGCAATATTGCTATTAAGTCTGCATCCCAAAGAGATAAAAAAACAAAAATGAAAAGGACCTAGTATACCAAAATAGTTCTTTTAGTGGTGGCAAAAAATTGGAAATTGAGGGGATATCCATCAACTGGGGAATGGCTAAACAAGTTGTCCTTAATAATTGTGATGGAACACTGTTGTGTTTTAAGAAATAATGAGCAGGAAAACATGGAAAGTTTACATGAACTGATATGAAGTGAAATAAGCAGAACCAGGAAAACACTGAATAGAGTATGGTGGTCTATTGTGAATAACTTAACTTTTGTTAACAATAAAATGATCCAAGACAATTTTGTATGATTTCAGTTGAAAAGTGATGTTCATCTCCAGAGAAAGAACCTGTTGAGCCTGAATGCAAATCAAAAATAGTTTTTTTAAAATTTATTTTGTTTGTCTTTACTTTTTGCCCATGTTTTCTTTCCCAGGATGACTTATACATGTATAATCTATGTCAAATTGCTTGCTTTCTCAATGAGGTAGGAGGAAGAGGGAAAGAGGAAAGGAATTTGGAACTCAAAATATGAAAAAATTTACATTTTCACAAATGTAAATATCTTTCTTAAACTACCATGTCCTTTAATGACTTTTTTGTTTTCCACTGTTTAATTTTTAAAAATTAAAAACTTTGTTTTCCTATGTCTTTTAAGTATTTTCAAAGTGCCATGGAACCTAAAATAAGAATAATCATTGGATACTAAATATATACTAAAAGAATAAATGTTACCAATGTCTTCATATATTCTAGTTGTTTTAGATGACATATATTATTTCTTCTCTTGACAACAACACAAAAATTTGGTGGTTAATAATAATAATGATGATGATGATAGCTGACATTTATATTCCAGTTACTATATAAAATGTACTGTGCTTAGTGATTTATGCTTATTATCTCAATGATCCTCATAGCATCCTTGGGGAGTAGGTGCTATTATTCACACCATTTTACAGGGGAGGAAAATGAGGCAAACATGCTAAGTAATTTACCCATGGTCAGTTAGTAAGAGTGTGGGGCTGCATCTGCACATGGGTAGTCCAGCTCCAGGCCAGGTGCTCTGTTCATTCTGCCCCCCTGGGTGCCCAAGGAAAGGCTCACACATGTGTGAGTGCAGGAGCTGCCTCTGGGAGACGTGGCGCCTTCCTCTGCTGATCTCCTGGTCCAGGCTCACTCTAGTATCAGGCCACTTTGTGATCTATTAATAGCACTTAGGCTAGAGATAAGGGCAAGTACCTCACTTAGTAGCTCTCTGTTTACATGCGCTTAAAACAGCTTCATATAACAGACATAATTCCCAGCATGGTATTACTAAAAAGGACACAAGGACAATTATTTTTCAACCAGAACTGAAGTTTTGCTCACTTTTCACTACATCCATCATTCTTTTTGCAAAAGATCATAATAAAGGAAATAACCAACAAAGTTTGCCTTACAAAGTTTAAGCATCATTGGTTCAACTGCTTACTTGCCAATCTGCAACAATAGGTCGAGAAATAAAAGTATGCATGAAAATTGGTATTCTTCCCATGTAATTCTGAAAAATTTCCACACATAAAAAATTATCAACTCTTTTTACAAAGGCAAAATAGTCAGTTACTTTATAATTTAGTTTCATTTAGAGTACAAAATTCAGGGAAAAAATGTTTTTTAAAGATGGATGCCCAAGTAATCTGCATGGCCATTCCATGTTGTAAAATGATTAAAATTTCTTCCTCTCCCTGCAACTCCCAATAGCTGTCATATATTATTGAAAAAATTAATTTTTTATTTTGTCAGTTAAACTACAAATGAGAAACCTGCTGACATTTAACTATGACACAATTATCTTTAATGTTCAGTATATGTCCCTTCTGGACTCTTACAGCTACAAACTAATACATTTTCCCTTATACAACCAAGATGAAATTGATGGTACATTATATTCCCAAAATCATGAAATCATGATTTCAAACAGAAAGTTTAAATTTTTTTATTTCAAGGTCAATCTATTGATCCTACTAGCTCCCAAATATCATTTGGATACTCAAAACAACTTCATATAAGAGACATAATTCCCAGATTGTAGGGAACTTCTGAACTTTTTCATATTTGGTCCTAGAGGGTATAAGATGCCCCCTGATATTTATAATCCAAAGAAATAGGCTGAGGGGGTCAGACTTTCTCTTGTGGTATACCTCTAGTAATGTTTTGTTACTAAGAAGGTAGCAAAGAGTAGAGAGATAAAAACAAAAAGTGAAAATAAGCGTTATAAATGTGTAATCTTGATACACAAAGCGCAGCAGGAAAAAAATAAAAATCAGAATGAATGATAAAAGAGATTACATCAATACAAGCATTTTTGGTGTTTTTAGTCTAATTTTCATATTTTTTTGGATGAGAATAAAACAAAGGGAGTTGGTAAAATGTGTTTCCACAGCAGTCACATAACAGCATTGATTCACGTGACAAGCCTTTCCTATCTCCAGATACTAAGTGCTTTAGAACTCTGACTCTATTTCAGTTTTAGCACCAGAAATGTTTATCCCTACCTCCCAAATGATGTCAATACACATTTTCTCCATACAATTCATGTCTCTCAGTGTTTACTGCGATATTACTTTGCTGTCATTGTTTTGGCAGATGCACAAGCAAAATCTGATTCTAACAGTTTGACCCTTCTCACTTCTTATGTTCTCTAGGGCATAATAAAACCCAAGATACAATCCCACAGCAGTTAATGAAGCTTAACCTCCCACCCTCTTAATTACCAATGCATTACACCAACTATAGACATCATACTCCTCTCTAAGCTATTTTACAATTCAGCAGAAGTACTACTGAGCTATTATGTAGACATAATCCCAGCCAAATGTGAAATCCTTCTTAAATAAAATCTTTTGATCCTTGCAGGTTTTGGTAACTGTATAATTAATACTACTTAAGAATTATCTATTTATGTATTGATAAATATATAGCTTGATATAGTTTGGCTAATTTTATTTTGCATAACAGCTACTGCTGCAGGAACAGTCAATGAAGTTTGAAAAAAAAAAAGAAATAAAATAATGTCTCTGTAACTAATTTGAGATCTTAATTTGAAGCGAAATTTAAAACATTAAAATTTAAGTGAATTATTACAGATATTTAAAAGAAATCTTCATAAATTCAAGATTTTTTTCTAAGAATTATGTTCATTTTTGGTATTTGACAATTTGGTTATTTTAATTATTAGAAACTTTCAGAAAAGGTCTTCTAAGTATGAGAGCTGAAAATGTAATTTAAAAAAACCGACAAAGAGATTTAAAAATGACAAATAAATGGATACATAACTTCTATAACATTTTTCTCCTTTATTAGCTGATTCTCAGATCTATTTCTATCTAAGATTTTTTCCCCTCTTTTCTGTAAAAAGTGCCAAAATATTTGTCATAAGACAACTTGTGATAGAAAGAATACTTTTAGCCCTACAAGGGAAAAAACAATTTGTTTAAAGGAAATCTAACAAAATGAAGAAATCATTATGAGATATTTTTGATATTTGTGGCCATAAAGCTTACCTACCAGAACCACACAAATGCAAAGTCTAACCACTGAGGTAAGAGAAGTGTTTTCAATACCTCTTTTCCCATTGTCTCCTATCTCCACATCTCTTTTCAACATATAAACTAGGAATGTGTTCAGAGGACTGAATAATCTCCCTCTCTCCTTCATTGTTTCCCAACTGAGATGGGGGAAAGAGGGGAGAATAACACAGTAGGAGTAGGAAGCAGGGGTCTGTAAGAGATGGTAAGAAATGTCTGGGGAAGAAAAAAATTAGTTTTCAGTAAGAAAAACTACTTTCATTTAATGACAAACTGATCTAATTTATTTTAAAATACAGAATGAATCATCACAGTCTTGAAAATGTTAAGCATATAAGGATGTCAAAGTAATCTAGACACAACCCCTATGAGGTAAGGGGAAAATGAGCTAGAGACAAATTATGTCACTTGCCCAAGGTCACAGCAAATCAGTTACAAATGACTTCCACAGAAATCAGGACTCTTAATCAAAGTAGAGATACTGCAGTGCAACCCTAACTCATTATTACGTTTATTTAAAAGAGGAAAATGGCTTGAGATTCATGGATGGGAAATCTATATGTAATTGTAATATTATTTGCTTCTGTGATGACCTTTCATTTAATTTCTTAACATATAGAGAAAATACACACGCTGTCCAGAGATTATATTAAAAAAAAAAATCATCACGTGGGATAGTGTTCATTTTCCAGATTTTCTAAAATAAGGAATACTGGGATATATTAAATCAGTCATTATGACATTTTTTTTTCCTTCTAAGAAATGTTCTACTTTTTTTTTTCTTTTTCAAACAAGGGTCTTAAAGAGTAAAGACGTTACAGGAACCACGTAAGAGATCAAAGCTGATGACTTAATTGAGATGACTAAGTAAGGCTCAACTAGCTTTTCATACTAAGCATCCTTTCACTAAAACTAAACACGGTGATTGTGTCCTGTTCAAGTAAGATAAATAGTGAGGTTTCAATAGTTTTAAATAAATATAAAATTAAGGCAATGGATACCAAGATGAAATTTCTCAATAGCAAGTTTTTTTTAAACACTACCTGTAAATTATTCATATTTAATTAGAATTGTTTTCTTTAATAAAGGATAAGGAAGAATATACTGAATGAAAGCATTGATGTGTAATTTAAAAACAGAAATTATTTCTATTCAAAATGACCCGAATAAATTATTTTTAAAATGGGATTTTAAAATTAAAATGGGATTTTAAAACTGTGTAACATTTACGAATTTGCTAAAACTAAGACCACAAAAAACTTCTAGAGTTTTATAGTTATTATATGTGTTTATTCAATGATTATCACATTCATCTCTTAAACAAAAGAGTCAAGTCAAAAGAATATAAGAAATTTTGAAACAAAGAATTTTAAAAATAGCATGAATAATGAAATTTGAAAAAAAATTGTATAGTATTTTTATACCTTATTCTGTCTTCCTCATCCAAAGATTCTAAAGGTAACTTTATATATATGCATAACAAACATTATCTAAATATGTCACAAAGTTAATTTCATGTCACCACCTGCAGTTTTAGAAAGTTTATATAGTGAAGGTAGACTAATAACAAGACATTAAACCTCAACTACTTGGTAAAGAAGGTAGCACAAGTATGATTGACCTCATTTTGCCTGTGATAAAACTAGGAAGTGTTTGAGGTAAGATTTGAACTCGAGTGTCCTGACTCACAGTCTAGCACGTAATCTATGTTATATTTCACAGTGATCAGACAAACCCAATTCACGGCTCCCCTTCCAACCACCCCACAGGAGTGTCAGTCAACACTACCAATGTAATGACTTAAGACCTTATAAAGAGGTGGAGCCCAGATGGAGGAATTGCTCAAACAAGACCCAAAGGTTAAAGGGGAACTCCAATTTGGGGTTCACGGCTGACAGGAGCTTGCCCAGTGAGAGAGAGCTGAGAACCAGGGCCCAAGTGGAGGAAGCACCAGAGTAAAGGAAGGCACCGCAGCAAGGGCAGGGGCAGACCAGGGGTGCCAACCCTGGACTCACAGACTGTGGGAGGCGGATGCACAGAGTAGGGGGAGCTGCTGAACATACTATGGTACCCAAGGGAGATGGAGTCCTATCAGGTTAAATCCTGACCGCCCCCGGCTCCCCACCTCTGCCAGGTGAAGGACTCAGAAGGCAGAATGAGGCAAGAACTTTCCGAGAGGGCCGGGTTGGAAGTCGTTCTGACTGAATGTGCATGCCAAGTGCAGATGGGGGCCGCCACAGGACAGAGCAAGACCTGAATTCATATCCCACCTCACATGTTTGCTGCTGTGAGACTCTACCTGTTTAAATTGGTTTTTCCATCTGTAAAATCAGAATAATAATGGTACCTACCTCCCAGGGCTGCTGTGAGGATCAGATGAGATAATAATTGTAAAAGGCTAAGCACAGTACCTGGCACATGGAAAGCATTTTGTAAATGTTAGCTATCTCTATTATCATTATTATCATCAGCTAAAAAGAGGGCAAGAAGATGAATTTTGACTAATTAAACTAAATAAAATATTTTTAAAAGACGGGGAGACTGAATGAATTCAAAGAATTGGAATTAAAATGACGAGGACAGAATAAATCTCACAAGGATAAAATATTATAAGACCCACATGCCATTCATCAGATACTCATTTGTATCAAATCCATTTCTTTATCAATGTTAGTAAATGCATAAAATGCTAATTTATTGCCAACCAATCTACTTAATTTCCTTATCATATTAAAATAAAAATAAGGTCCAGTTTTGACATTGTCTTGCACCCTCAAAAACTCAAATCAATCAGAATCTCATTGATTCAGGAGTTCCCTTTGGTGATTCAGATCATGCACCTGCCAGACCCGCCAAACTTGAAGAACTCTGACCCAAGTTCTTCCCAAAGCTGGACCTTCATTAGAGATCTTTAAACCCTTTCTCCTGGCATTCTGAGAGTGTCTGTGGACCACTGACTATTTCTGATCTTCCCCTCTTGCCATAGGGATTGTCCATTTTAAATTCCTGACATACAATTTCTCGATGATTTTCTTACTCTGTTCTTGGGCATTCCTTTTTGATTATATCTTGTATCCTGCCAAACACATTTATGATGTACCTCTTCAATACCATATATATATTTCCTTGTAATTCTTTGGAGGAAATGATAGTTTATGTGAGCAAAATGTTAGTCTTAAAAATGAAGGCCTTTGCTTTCCATAGGAATTTGGGGGTCAATAAAATAGTCAATTACCATTTCTCTTGCTTTTAATTTTTTTTGAATGATCTTTTTTTTCCTTTTTTCACCTCTTTTCCCCAATCCCAAAGGGGAAAAACAATTATGTATAATAATGAAAAAGGAAAGTAAAAAAAAAATTTCCATATTGGCTACATCCAAAAATGTTTTATTTTGGATATTTATTCTATCATTTCTCTGTCAAGAAGAGCTTAGCCATTTGTCATTACTGCTCCTGTGGCATCAAGGTTGGTCACCCTATATTGATCAGAGTTCTTAGTAAGTCTCTTAAAGTTGTTTGCTTTTTCAATATAGGTGTTAAGATTTAAAATTTTTCTTCTTTTTTATTTTGTACCAGATGACACAAATCTTTCCAGGTTTCTCTAAAACTGCCTCTTTCATCATTTCTTATAGCACAAGAATATTTCATCACATTCATAAACCAAAATTTATTCATCCATTCCCAAACTGAGGGACTCCCCTTTAGTTTCCAGCTCTTTACCTTAACAAAGAAGGAAGCTATAAAATATTTTTGTACATACAAAATCTTCTTCTTTGATGTTTTTAGACCAAGTAGTGACCTTTCTGGGTCAAAAAGTGTGTATAGTTTCAAACTACTTTCCAGAATGTCTGGATCACATCCAGCCCCATCAAGAATGCGTTAACATGCCTGTTTCCTTCACTCTCCTCAACACGTCATACCTATTGGATATAAAGTGATGTTATAATGATCAGTCCCTAATTGATAGATAGTCAAAGAATCTGATTCAGTAGTTCTCAGGGGAAGAAATCCAAAGGATCTATAGCAATATCACTAATAACTAGGGATTCACAAATCCCTGAAAGGAATCAAAACTATTCTATTTTTTTTCAACTTTGGACCCAGCTCATTGTGCATTTGTACTGTCTGGTCCAGATTTTTGACTGATGGGCAAACTCTTTGGGTACCCAATGAATATTGAAACCTGGACATTTGATATTAGTTATTCCTTTGATCTTTCCTGTGAAGATGACAGATGCAATTCCTTTGAATAAGAACAGATCTCTTTTAGGAGGCACTCCAATGTTACATTGTCTAACATAGTCAACACAATGACATCTGTAAAAGGAATATCTAGAAGACAGCTTCATTTGCAAAGAGGAATTCCCACTTTGATCTGGTCTCTGTGCTGGATTTCTATCACAGTGGTAAATACCTGGGTAAACATAAATTTCCTAATTTTTAGTCTTGCATGAGGTTTATTACTAGAGGGTTATTTTAAAGGATCATTGCTACTGAAATGCTCATTGATGAAATTCAGTAATATTTATAAAGTGATTAGTAATTGCCTGGTACTATCTTAAGTACTTAAATGTTTATTTCCTAATTATCCACTCTATTGTTATACATTTCAAGAAATCTTGAATGATCTCAATGTATAAAAGAGAGAAACCTTGCCTAAGAAGTTACAAGGTGGTATCTGATCCACAAAATTAAATTACTTTTTTTTTTTTTGGGGGGGGGGTGTAGGTACTCAACAAAAGAACTAAATTACTAATTTATTAAATTATTGATTTTTTTGAAATCCAATAATGGGGAAAAAACTCTCCTAGAAAGGGTACAAGGTTCAATTGCCAACTCTTGCATTTTACTAATGATTTCATGGTGCTATTGCATTCACAGCAGGGGCAGCTGTGGGACAGAATTTAGTCTTTATCCTGATGCTTTTGGTTTATGAGCTAAATAGGGAGACTGTAAAAGGGTCCTGTTGGGTCAGGGCAAGCACACCAGGTTCTTTGGACTAGGTGGAAAAGACCATGATAGGAGCAAGCAGAGAGCAAGATGTGAAGGAAGGACCATAGAGGGAAGTAGGCAGCATGGAGAAAAATTGGAACACAGAAAGTCACTTAGGTAAGTAATCTTACCTGGATAAAAGGTAGAAGCACTCAGCATGAACCTGTAACAGGTAGAGGAATCATGAGTTGGGATCCCACTTTTATAAGCTTTTGATGTTGGGGAATGGACTAATTCATTCATGTTATCCTAGTTCATTACCATGAAACACATCTCAAAGTTATCATCTCCTTAGGGTTACTACCCTCGGGAAACATGTTGCTGGTCTTACTATGCACACATGGAGGTTATCTGCTTACAATCAAAGGCAGTGGGCAAGATAAAGGAGTCATTATAGTAGAGACTAACATGCTTACCCTAATTTAGCACAAAGACTCTGGATGTGACCTCAGTTAATTTATGATGCAACTAGCAATGGCTCCCCTAATTTATGAGGCAATTTGCAAATAATTACTATGCTCCCTTAATTTATAAAGCAGTTTGTGATTTCTGTGTTTTCCTTTTGCAACCTTACTTCATAGTATTATTACTCCATACTAGCTACTTATAAATTTACTTACTATATTACTTGGGAAATGGGTTGGTCAGGGGTACCATATTGGAAATACAATTTCATCACAAAAGCATGATGGGTTACTGTATTCTCTGCATCTTTCAGTTCATTGCAAATGGGTAGAGGTGTTCTTCATTGTTGACTACCTGCAAAGGCCTTCTTGTTCTATATTAATATATTGGCCTGTGTTAATGCCCTCATGATGGAAGTACTCAATCCATATGTAGATAATCTCATACATATTTTAAATATCTGAGAGAGCATATAGGAAAATAATTGTTATGTTCTCAGTCATTTTTTGAGCATTTATGAGGATCAAGATAGGTTTTTCCCCTTAACTCAGCTACATCCCCCTTTTTAGGATACCTTCCATAATGGACCCTCAAGGCAGTTACAATCACATCATTTTCATTTCAATGTGGCTACTTTTATTTCCTTCGTTTTCACTAGTATTGTTTCTTGGATCCAAGTGTGGCAGCTTAAGTCCTTTATGAAGAAGACAGTATGTTAAAATGGGTTTTGCAAATCTTTTCCATTTCCCCCCCTGTTTACTTTCCATTTTCATCCTTGAATGATTTTAATATGACTTTGCTGAGTTGAATATCTTACTGAGCTTTCTTCAAACTGGTTTTATCCTCCACTGATTCAATCTTTCTGAGATGATACTACTTAAAATTGTCTATCATCCTTCTTCAAAAGATTTGACAGATGAGTTTACAGTCTCAACTGGTGATGCCTTTCACAGACAAGTCTCTATTTGTCAAATTAATCAGATGTTTGTTGACTAAGGAATTTTTGGGTCCCTTTTGGTCTCCTTGTTGTGGCAATTAATTTACATTAGTTAAACTTCTAGATTATTGTCAACACGGATGCCAGTTCTTTTTGATGTAACGTACTTAAATTAATTGGTATTCTTATATTTAACATCAGAGTAATACCAGGTCAAGGCCTAATGACACATTGCAAATGCAGTTATAGCTAAATTGACAAAAGCTAATTCAATGATAGCCAAATTATCCAAAATTCCAATACTTTTATCATAAACTGAGGCTTCCATAATTACATCAGGCAATCCCTACATAGAGCACATCAGTATACAGGCTATATAATTCATGTTAAACTATTTAGACAGTAGGATGATTAAGAAAACTAATGACATTTTCACACACAAAAATTATCTCCATTGAAATAAAAAGTAGCAAATATTGTTTTTTTCCCCCAAATAGAACTGACTTCCAGGTAATAATATCTAATTGGGTAGTACTATAATGATGTCTTCTAGTTTATAATGATACACTCTTTGAGAAAATCTGATATATGAAAAGCCAGGTTTAATACACAGATAAATTAGAGGGGTAAATATATTATTTGTAAAAAAAATCCTTAACTTTTCAAAAGAACTTGCCACAGGGTTCCTTTATGTAGTTAGCTAACAAAAGACATCTAAAATGATTCAGTTTTTCAAAAATTTATTTATTTACACAGTGGTTTTTTGGACCATGTTTTTGTATAAAGTAAAACAAACATTTTTAAAATTCTAAATTAATTCCCTCATGTGCATTTTAAAATACTTTAAAATTTTTTCTGTGATCTTTCTCCCAAGGAATTAAAAATATTTCATTAATGTTTATTATTATATTTACCCTCAAAATATTCAGCCAGGAAAGAAAAGGTGGCAGGTATTGTAGGAAAGAGAAGTTATTTGTTCATTAATATCCTAAATAATATCCTAAATAAATACAGCTTCTGGAAAATGTCTTCTCAAACAGACACATAACCGGCCGAATTGTTAAATTATGGAAAAAAGAGAACTTTACTTTGTTTTCAGTAAGCCTGAAAATCAGTACTTGTGAATAATTAAAATTCTAAAGAACCAGTAAAGACCTTTGCTAGTATGTATGAGAAAGTTTGTGGAAGTCCTTAAGAAGAGAATGTTAGCACACCATCAGAGGTCACAGGTTAAATAGAAAGGCTGTGAAGTTTTATTACAGACAGAAGGATAAAATTCACTTTCACAAATCCCCAGCTAAAAATTCAGTGATCCCTTCAATACTGAGCCTTTGATTCCTGAAAATCCACATTTTGTCAAGTGACTCTGGATATGTCTTTGATTTCACATATCATCCATTTCTCTATTATGTCATGTCACAAAACCAAAAAACTTTGAAATTCACTGCCATTTCTTCCAAAATATTTATATTACATTTGCTGTGGGCAGAATCCAGAAGAAATATAATTCATAACTGAACATTGAAATTAAAGGAAGGTTTGTTTTATAAGCCTGAAAATCCTGATTCTTTTCCTTTCTCTGTATATATGAGAAGCCCTGGTACTCTTCTAATTCTGATACTGCCCACATGCCTAAGTTCTGTTACTGCCCACATGCCTAAGTAGTACCAGGGCTTCTCATATATGTTCAGTTATGAATTATCTTTCTTCTGGATTCTGCCCACAGCAAATGTAATATAAATATTATGGAAGAAATGGCAGTGAATTTCAAAGTTTTTTGGTTTTGTGACATGACATAATAGAGAAATGGATGATATGTGAAATCAAAGACATATCCAGAGTCACTTGACAAAATGTGGATTTTCAGGAATCAAAGGCTCAGTATTGAAGGGATCACTGAATTTTTAGCTGGGGATTTGTGAAAGTGAATTTTATCCTTCTGTCTGTAATAAAACTTCACAGCCTTTCTATTTAACCTGTGACCTCTGATGGTGTGCTAACATTCTCTTCTTAAGGCATCCTCTATTACTTCATTTAATGGGATAATCATTCTGTGAGGATTGAAAGTGCTACCTAGAAAGTATTACCCTTTGGGGTTTTCCTGGTTGTGACTCATAATCTTTGAATCTTGCTTATTCCTTAAGAAAGAATATTTAGGAGGAAAAATGAATTTTGAATATATCCAATATTTGATTTTGACTTAACCATTTCTTTCTTTGCAGATGATAAATTACTAAAACTTGAAATGAATTTTGAATATATCCAATATTTGATTTTGACTTAACCATTTCTTTCTTTGCAGATGATAAATTACTAAATCTTTTTTTTTGTGTTTTCTTATTTGAATTTTCTTATTGATTTTCCCCCCACCCCCACCCCAGAAATACAAGTAATATTAACTATTTTATTGTTGACATGGATGAGCATTTTATAGTTTCCAAATAAAATCATCTTTAGGCCTGGAATCACAGAACTGATAAGATCTTAAGACTACTCATTCCCTTAAGTAAATCAGTGTGGTATGATGAAAAGGACATAAGCTGAGCAATCAGGAGACCATTGTACAAATCTAAATTTGCCATTCACTTGCTGGGTGGGGCTAGTAACCTAACTCCTTTAGGTTTTTCTTTTCTCATTTATGAAACAAGGGGGTTAAAGGAGATGAAGATTGGACTAATGATCTCTAAAGTCCCTTTTAACATTAAAACTATGACTCAAGCATTAATTCAGTCATAGCTTTTCTCTAACATGTGGGTCATATTCCTCTATGTTTGCCTTTGTTTAATTGACAGTCCTCTGAATGCCAAGTATATGGCAAGAGCAATGGCAGAAATCTCTTCTTCTCTCTGCTTCTAAAGAATAGACAGCAACAGAATGGTTTTCCCCCCTCCCTATAGTTCTCTATCATGGTTGTGTTTATAGCTCATGCTGTATTTCTTTACTGGCAAATTAGGCACATGTCATTTTACAAACTTGGCCAAGAATATAGGTCAGTGGAAACAGTGCTTTTCCTTAGACTTCAGATGCCAAAGAACTTCAACACTGGGGCTGCCACAGAGGGGTTCAGAATTTTAAATAAGCTCTCTCACAAGTGGCCTAAAAACAAGAATAAAGCACCAGGGTCAAACAGCCAGTTTCCGGAACTGGCTCAACAAGAACTGTAAACATGGAAAAGTGTAAAAGCTGTCTAGTGCTCTCCAACTCAGACTCAATGTCAGATGCTGAAATGAAGGACAGTCTTCTTGGCAGCTCAGCCTTTCTTTAGGGTGCCCTGAAACAAGCTGAGAAAGGTGCTACATAGGCACTAGTTAAGCTTATTGATCGCATTTTGGCCAAAGGATGTATGTACATGAACAAAAAACTTTCATAAACAGTAAACATCAACAAAGATTTCTAAAGTTTCAAAAAAGCTGGGAAGCATGAAAAAAATATCCTAGCTATTGGGTATAACATACTTAGGCTGACTGCAGAGAATGCTTAAGTAACAAAAAGAACATTTCAAGGTTCAACAAATGATGTTGAAATTATCACATGGTTTGATATAAGGAAAGACTGGAAGAGCAACTGCGAGGCTGATAAGAAGTATCCCTAATCTGTTCTCCAGTACAATCTGCCTTTGGTCTGTTGGCCCGGCCTCCAGGCCGCAGCCCCACTGGCTTACCAGCTGGGCCTCTGTGGCTTTGTACAGGCTGTCCCCCACCACCCAGCATTTATTCAGTCCTTTCTGTGTGCTAGGCCCTGTGCTAAAATCAAAAGCACAAATAGATCCTGTTTTCAAGGGCAGGCAAGATACACAGCTTCTAGGAGTGGGAGGGGCTGGGGAAAGCTTTTGGCCTGTGACCTGAAGCTGGAAGGATGGCAGGGAGTGGAGAGGAGAGAAGAAAGAGAGAGCCTTTCTTTCTGGGGAGGGAAAGGAAGAGTGAGTGTAAAGACATGGATGGACACCGAGATGGCCAACAGCAAGGAAATCAGGAGGCACAGAGAGGGTTTCATTGCCTCTCCATCTCCTTTTCTGAGCATCTTTGTCTTCACCTCAGGAACTATTTCTGTCCAAATTACTGCAGTTATGAGTATTCTCTCTCTACGTTTTATCCCCCAGTAGAATATAACCACCTTGAGGACAGAGGCTTTTTTTCCCCTCCTGTTTTTGTCTCTGTTCAGCACTCACCAAAGGGCCTTCTACAAAGTAGGCACTTTATTTCAATTGTCTCCTGAAAGATTTGATTGAGAGAAATTATAATTTCAATATTTTAGAGTACTACTAGTGAATTTCTATTAAAAAAAAAATCTTGATCACCCTAAAAAACTTTTGGTATGTTTAATAAGTTCTGATTTTTTATATTAAAGATAAAATTCTGATACAATTTATTTTAAACTTCAAATGTTTACTTAACATTTCCTTTGGTTCTGAAAAGCAGTACAAAGCAAGCATTCATTTAACAATCAAGTTATACTTAGAGCATGACCTTTGGGAAATCTGTGTCTATACTTTTCTTTTTCTTTTTTTTTTTTTTTTATGGATCATATGTAGTACTTTTTTTTTATTTAATAGCCTTTTATTTACAGGTTATATGCATGGGTAACTTTACAGCATTAACAATTGCCAAACCTCTTGTTCCAATTTTTCACCTCTTACCCCCCCACCTCCTCCCCCAGATGGCAGGATGACCAGTAGATGTTAAGTACATTAAAATATAAATTAGATTGTGTCTATACTTTTCAAAAGTGTTTTCAGTCCTTTAAAATCATGTTAGCTTCCTACTTTGTTTTATTCATATTTGCTGTTAAACTTGGAATAATTAATAAATCAAGAAATATAGCAACAGGAACAATAATTTTCATTTTCCCCCAAAATTTAAAATGTTTTTGCTCAGTATCAAATTTATCTAACTTTATTTTGATGAAGTTTGTTTTCAATAGCAATCACAGATACATTCTGTAATAATATGACTGTCCATTTAATTGTGCAAATGATTAAACTTCCTATGAAAAACAGGCATATCCCAACAAGTAATGAATTTTTGGTATGTTTATTCTAATACTATAATAACGAATTATGGAAAGAGGGGGCAAAAGTTTTTATTCTTGTTTTTATTACAAAGTACATTTTTATGTTATATAATCTGTTAATGAAACAACAATTTACACAATGACAAATTTAAAAGTATTCAAAAAAAAGATGTAAGCAGTTTTTACTGTCTTTTTGAGGTACCACATAGCAATTCTATTCTTATGAATGGTTATTATGATATATACACTTAAGAGGTCCATATGTATTCTTTTAAATAAAAGTGTATTAACTGAGAAAAAAATGCTCACAGCATATGTGTTTAAAAGGCTTTTAAAAAACATCATGTATATTGTTCTATAGGATTTTCTACAGGGGTGTAATTTTTCAGTGTAACATCTTAATGCTGACTTCCTGAAGGAGCTTTGACTACAATAGGCATGAATATGTTTTCAAAGGATGATGGATAAATTGCTGGGTGGTAATATAATATATCTTAGGCAGCTGATGGGGCTTTTTATCCTCTACTTGTCTTTTAGTTATACACAGTTTTAAGATAATTATGGTCTATAAGATTGTCTTTTCCCCTTCTTTGTATCAGCAATATTTGTCTTGGTTATAGGTTCAAGAAACTCCCAATCATATATCTTAAAATTAAAGCAGAGCAATTACTGGATTTCGTTATTGTACTATATTTGTAAACACTGCTTAATACCTCTGTTTTGGTCACTCATTTGTTAGAATATTTGCATAATGGCAAATTTCTAAATATGTTATTATTATTTAAATATTGGATATATTGACACTGAATCTTTTATGAAAGCCAGATTATTAACATAACATAGTTTTCTTAGTATAAAATGTCCAATTATATCAAGCTACTAGTTTGCATCTAAAGTTGTTAAGATCACAGATCTGGACCTGGAAGGGTCACTGGAGGTCTCTTTTTGTCTTTTAACAGATGATTAAAATGAGACTCAGTAATGTTATATGCCTTGCCCAAAGTGATGTGAGTAGTAAGCATCAGAGGTGGGCTCCAAAGGTTACTCTTCCAGAATAGCTCATTTTATCTCCATTCTACAATTTAAATTTTGTTTGATCATAATTTTCAATCAACCACCATCCCCCTAAAACATTTAAGGACATTAAGTGGCATAGTTATCCAATAAAAAATGAAGCTCTGAATTTTTTGGCAACTGATAACATGACACTATGAAATAATGATATATCCTCATGTAAAACAAGTTAATAAGAAAGCAAAAAAAGATAAATACTTCTCATGAAAAACTGAAAATTACTAATTAGTATAACTACAGGTAGAGATAACCAAAAGCCATATACTTTCAAAATAACACGTTTATACCATGTAAGATTTTAAAATTATTTTAAATAGTAGGCACATTATAAGTATCATATGTAAGAACTTTGAATATTGACTTAATAATTCAAATCAATTTTAAATGTAGGTGAATATAAGGAAAATAATTATATATAAAGTCAAAAGAGACAGTTTGGTATAGTAGGTTAATACCCCATCTTTGCCTCTAATATATGTTAGATATGTGACTTTGACTCAGTGGCTTAACCTGTCAGGGCTCCAGGAGACATTAAGTCCACAAGCTGTGGAACAACTGCAAATATCCTAGCAGTCATAAAGGGAGTTTTTTCACAAGAAGCTGCTTATCTGAGGAATCAGAGTCAAAAGGGATTTTGGGGGGCAATAGCCAAATATAGTTAGCCTACACAAAAGATCAAGTCTACTATTTTAATTATTAAAAAACTTAGTGACAGTCCATTTTTGACAAGCATAAAATTTTCATATATGTGAAATTTTCTAATTAAATATAAACATCTTTCAAGCTGTATGCTGCAAAAACAAATAAATAAATAAAACAAAAACAAATAAAAACCTTCAGTATCTTTTATGATACAGAAAGAAAAGCCACCATTCAGAACCATTAGAATTTCTTGGCAGCAATTATATCATGTCATCAGGAATACATTCTTTCTAAGTGCACAAAATAAAACATAATGGACATAATGACAGTAGAACATATTCTTTGTCAAAAGACATCTATGTTAGTCCAAGTAAAAGGATTTCTCAATAATAAAATAAGTGTTCTTCTACCCACATGAATGTTGGTGTATAAGTTAGTAAATTTCTGAATACTTTAAATGTAAGGACTGCTTTTGAAAGGTAAAGAAAATCTGATTAAAATTTCATGAGACTTGTTCACTTACTATAGTACTGAAAAAAATTGTAAGTGTCAAAAATATGGGTGAGATTGAGAAAAGAATAATAAAATAATACAAAAAAGAAAATGCTGTAAATGTTAAGTCAATAAAATGTTTTGTAGTGCCTATTGTGCTCAACATGACTTTTTTGTTAGTTAAAAACCTTAAGTACATTAAATATAGATATTTAAAAAAGCAATCAATGTGGTGGAAGTAAAATGGTATTGAGAGGACAGTGGTTACAGGATCTGACTGGCTACTAACTCTTGGTGGAATCTTAACAATTCACCAACTTTCCCTTCTACTGCTAACAGTACTAAAACTAGACTTAATTGTAAAGGATTAATTTTGAAAACATGCTCAAAGACCTTTACCTATGCATACACAATCTTCATAATTTCACACATTAAAGAAATATTTTTGCATACCTGTAAAATGTCGTCAGGGTCTTCTTTAGCAGAGGCAAGCAACAAAGTATGCCCACAGACTATTCCCTCAGCTAGGAAATACTTGAAGAGCAAATTGGAATAAATATTATATTTGTCCTCCTCTGTAAAATAAATAAATGAATAATTTTAGAATATGTAGCATTTGATATGCATATTTTATAAAGCAGATGTTTTACTCCTTAATCAAAATCTTCAAAATAAGTATTTATCTAACTTGCTCTTTCAGGATACAAAATAACTCAAAAAAGAAATACTTCCTTTCAATTAGTGTTTATTAAGTACCTACTATGTGCCTGGCACTGGCGATACTAATTTAAAAATTAAACAATCTCTGTCATCAAAGTGCTAACATTCTACTTTGGGGAAACCTTAGACATTTTCTGTGAGTTTGTGAGCTCCTTTTGCCTCCTTTTTTATCCTTAGCATTTAGCACAGTACCTGGCACATGGGAGTTTAATAAATGTTTATTGACTATTGAACATATGCAGATAAATACAAACAATATGTTATTTCTCAAAGGGTGACATTATTTCTTGGTTCTAAAATACAAGATTTAGTTCTTCAGTCTCACATTTGATATCATGAATGACTATAGGCATCTACTATAAGAGTTTCTCATGTTTTGGAGTCTTCGGACCTAATTTAATTCCTTTTAAGCTTGGGAATCAAAGGTTTAGCACTAAAGCTAGTCTAACCCCTTCATTTTTACAACTGAGAATAATGAGGCTCAGAGAAATGAAGAAACTTTCCTAAGCTTATGTGAGAAATTAAGGGGTATTTCTGAGACCCAAACGAAGGTCCTTGAACTCCAAATCCAGTGTTCTTCCCAATGTATCAATGGCTTGGGTGATTCAATTTGATACAGAACCTGCTTTGTTTTATGGTTTTCTGTTCTGTCTCTTTCCTTTTAACTATCACATCTTTTGTATCCCCACAGGATTTTGATGGTCAAATAAAAAAATAACATGTCTATGTCAATTAAGAGCAAGGGAATCCCCTTTCTTTGACCTACCAAGTAGAGATACTGTGTTTGGTAACATAATAAACACAGGATAAAAAATATTACAGTCTTTTTCCATTGTATGATTGATTCCCAAAGAGTACTTATTGCATTTGAACACAATTCTTGATAATGATAAATTCTGAAGCAAAAAAATATATGAACTGGGGGTGCCCTACTCAACAGATCAAAGAAGTCTCTTTAATTCTCTGTGACTTTACACTTTAGACTAAACTAAGCCCTTCTTCTTCCCCACTTCAAATCTGATACCCCACACACACCCTTTTTACATATCCAACATACACATACACTTGGGAGGAAAAATTTTTAAAGATGATATATAATTACTTTAAAATAATATTAAAATTAAGTTGCCTTCTGGAAATATCCTTAGAAACTTAATCAAAGAAGAAAATATTTGCATATAAATTCTTCTCATTTATATTCAAAATGCCAAAAACAGCAATGAAAGCATATATAGGAGATATCTTTTTATGTAGCAGGTATGTTACCTGCATTTTGAAGCATTCATATGGTAGGAATGCAGAAATAGCATATAAATATTGCCAAGAAAGAATATAGTTAAACCATTATTGATAGAAGTAAAAATAATACCATTATATTGATTTGTAGAATAGAAGTATTAAAGGCATTCTTAACTAGCAATAAAGAAGAAAGTACAGACTCATTTACAAAGAATTCATTTAAAAAAAGTAGAGAAGACATAAAATTTGACAACAAAAAAAAACTCTTAGTACATTGAAATGTAACTATGTATTAGAGGGCCAATTAATTTTTAATATAATCTGTCCCAAGTTAAACAGTTTAAGTTTTCAATTGGTTTTTACACAACTTTAAAATAATTTACAGGGGCTCTTGTGTGTGTATGTGTGTGTGTATATATATATATATATATATATATGAAATGCTTTTGCTACCTCTGCATTACTTTCACAGTTGAAATTAAAACTATTAGAGAATAAACAAAATATAGGGAAAATAAGGCCAAATTTACCAGTTTGATGAATTTTAATTTGTTTAGGAATAGTTTGAAATGTATATAAAATTTATATAATAAAGAAAAAAATTAGAGACAAATCTATGTACACAAAACATTAAGACAGTGGCTTTGATTGTTTTGGGGAAATTGTGCAATGCTTCTTGACATTCAATTTCTCCCCGAAACAAAAGTTCATTCTTTTTTAATATTAGGCAGCATGATTTAGTGGGTAGAGGACCAATATTAGAATCGGGAAGATTTGAATTTAAATTCTTACAAACTATTGGTATTCCAAATAATTAAAACTATTAAGATACAGATTAGTTGGCAATCTGCATTGAGAGAAAGCATTCTCAAACAAGAGTTTCTTAGATTGATCAAATCAAAGATCTGTACCCAAAGATAAAATTTAAAAAACCAATATGTTCTATGTAAATCACATGGGAAGTATCAACACATCAATGAAGAACTGTACAGAAGCAATAATAAAGAAAATGTCGTCAGAGATCTATAGGAGCTGGGCTAGGCAGTCTAGTTGATGGGCAGTCTCAATACTTCAGTGGTATTTACAGTACAAATTAAGAAATTTAGAGGAAGGCCTACAGCACTTTGCAGAAACCCTCTGTGCAGGGAGAACATGCCTACAAGGTGAGCTGTAGTTCGGGAAGGACTAGCCACAGGCCCAGTTAAGTAGGATATGTTACTATGTATATGTATTTCCCTTCCCTATCCTTTTAAAATTAATTTACCCTGCCTCTATTAATCCACTTCTTCAGTGCCATCAGTGTGGATAGTCTGGACACAGATACAGATCCCAACTTTGCAGTTCCTAAGGTGATGGCCATCTTAGATAACACAATATGGATGAGTAAATAGTCAGGAAGCTCTTCAAATTAGGGGAGTTTGGAGTTTGAACATAGCTTCTGACACCTACCAGCAGTGTAGGCCTGAGTAAGTTACTTGGCCTATGCCATAGTTTCTTTATAAAATATGGATAATAATGCCATAGTGCTTACTTCATAGGATAATTATGAGTATCAAGTGAGATACATTATGTAAAGTGTTTTGCAAACTTTAAAAGATATGTGTGTAACTGTACTCTGCTCTAACTCTCTAACTCCAAACCCAAATTAATTTTTATTTGCTCATCAAACCATATTTCTCTAGTTGAATGTAACCTTCTTGAGGGTAGGAATTATTTTGTTTTTATTTTTATATTCACAGGACCTAGAACAAGGACGTAATAAATACTTATTGAAATGAAATATATCTTGATTTATTCTGACTGATGAAATTCATTGTGCTTGTGATCAACCTTGTGATGACAAGTTTCTTTGAACTGAGCTGGGACAGTACTCAGAAATCACCTGGTTTGTGCTGGTGCTGGACTCAACACCTTCCCAATCTGAGACACCTGGAAGATTCATGTACCACTGGCATAACTTTCAACCCAGGCTCAAAGCTAAGACATCTTCCCAACTATATGCCATGGGGTATCCTATAACTATATATAATTACATAACACACACACACACACACCTCTATTAGCATTAAACAATAAAATACATATTAAAAGAAAACTTTCAACCTGAATTCTGTTTTGAAGATTTTTTAAAAAAGCATTGTCTTCTTAATTACATATATAACTATTGGCATTACATGATGAAAAATATTTGTTTAAACCTGAATTCTGTTTTGAAGAGGATTTTTTTAAAAAAGCATTAAGTCTTCTACTCAACTATCTGACAACTGTTACTATATAACTGGAGCTGACTGAAGAAAAATATCTGTGAAGACCTGTCAGATCCTCTTTCATATTTTCATTAAGGATGGCCTTAATGAGTGTATAGACTTTAAAACATAGGATGAGGTAAGAAAGCATTACTACAGGACCTACTCTGTGTCATGTATCATGCTAAATGGTATTTACCTTTTACAAATATTACCTCATTTGATTCTCACAAGAGAAGGGGAGGTAAGTATTGTTACTATCCCCATATTATGGTTGAGAAAATAGAGGCAGAGGTGACATGACTTTCCCTCATAACTAGAAAGTATCTGAGATCAGTCCTTCTGACACTAGTTCCAACAGCCTGAGCCCTGTGCTCCCAGCTGCCAGCAGAAGTCCAGTCTCCAACCCCACGTCCTCTCTATGGCATTGAAAGCCCTTGCCAAACTGGCTCCAGACTCCCTTTTCAGACTGAGGAACC